>NC_042959.1:2927101-3077101 GCF_901001165.1 Salmo trutta
GGCTCAGTATGCAATGGTTCCACGTATGGCTTAGTGATCATAGATTCCTCTATTTTATATATATATTTTATTTTACTATTTTAACAGTTTTTTTTCTTCTTCCCTCTGCATGTCTGGGGTGTGTGTGTGTGTGTGTTGTCATCTGGGGGGTGTGTGTGTGTGTGTGTTGTCATCTGGGGTGGGTGTGTGTGTGTGTGTTGTCATCTGGGGTGTGTGTGTGTGTGTTGTCGTCTGGGGTGTGTGTGTGTGTTGTTGTCGTCTGGGGTGTGTGTGTGTGTGTGCGTGTTGTCATCTGGGGTGTGTGTGTGTGTGTGCGTGTTGTCATCTGGGGTGTGTGTGTGTGTGTTGTCGTCTGGGGTGTGTGTGTGTGTGTGTTGTCTGGGGTGTGTGTGTGTGTTGTTGTCGTCTGGGGTGTGTGTGTGTGTGTGCGTGTTGTCATCTGGGGTGTGTGTGTGTGTGTGCGTGTTGTCATCTGGGGTGTGTGTGTGTGTGTTGTCGTCTGGGGTGTGTGTGTGTGTGTGTTGTCTGGGGTGTGTGTGTGTGTTGCCATCTGGGGTGTGTGTGTTGTTGTCTGGATAATCGGGCTATTGTCGTTTTAGTCGTTGTCGTCGTTCTGATGGCAAGGGCTCAGGCCCGGCCCTGCGTTGCACGTTGCCATGGTGACGCTCAGGACTTGATGTTGAGGGCGCGTGCGGACCTCTCATGGTGCCAGTCCCTCAGACGGGCGTAACGAGGACTCTGAATCTCTGTAAGGAACTTTTCCCTAACCGCCCCGAGAGAGAGAAGAGAAGAGAGAGTTGACAGGAAATGAAGAAAGGCAAATATCTGTAACAGGCAGACAACTCACCAAGCAATGGGCAATGGGAAATGGGCAATGGGCAATGGGCAATGGGAAAACTACATCACAACTCACCAAGCAATGGGCAATGGGAAAACTACATCACAATTCACCAAGCAATGGGCAATGGGAAAACTACATCACAACTCACCAAGCAATGGGCAATGGGAAAACTACATCACAATTCACCAAGCAATGGGCAATGGGAAAACTACATCACAACTCACCAAGCAATGGGCAATGGGAAAACTACATCACAACTCACCAAGCAATGGGCAATGGGAAAACTACATCACAACTCACCAAGCAATGGGCAATGGGAAAACTACATCACAACTCACCAAGCAATGGGCAATGGGAAAACTACATCACAACTCAATATGGAGGCAGAGAAAAGCTACTGAAGTGGTCCTGGAACAACACACACACCACCTATATAACTCACACACACACAACACCAAACCAGCTGTATAACTCACACACACACACACACACACACACACACACACCAAACCACCTGTATAACGCACACACACACACACACACACACACCTGTATAACTCACACACCAAACCACCTGTATAACTCACACACACACACACCAAACCACCTGTATAACTCACACACACACACACACACACACACACACAAAACAAACCACCTGTATAACTCACACACACACACCAAACCACATGTATAACTCACACACACACACACACACACACCAAACCACATGCTGAAGCTTAAAGATGGCTGTAACACAGACTATACCAGAGTCAGCTGTAGACATCACACACAGACATAGCTTTATAAACACACAGGGTGATTACCTGGCCCTCTTCATTGTCTCATCGTCTGGGTCCTGCACTGAGAGAGCCAGGGGAAACACAGTATCAGAACGCCCAAAGGACATTGTCCACATCACTCACTCTTCCCCTCTCGACCACTGACAACCCCCCACCGACCCCTCACTCTCTCACCCTCACCGACCTCACTCTCTCACCCTCACCGACCTCGCTCTCTCACCCTCTCCGACCTCGCTCTCTCACCCTCTCCGACCTCGCTCTCTCTCCGACCTCGCTCTCTCTCCGACCTCGCTCTCTCACCCTCTCCGACCTCGCTCTACTCCTCTCTCCGACCTCGCTCTCTCACCGACCTCGCTCTCTCACCGACCTCGCTCTCTCACCGACCTCGCTCTCTCACCGACCTCGCTCTCTCTCCGACCTCGCTCTCTCACCCTCTCCGACCTCGCTCTCTCTACCCTCTCCTCCGACCTCGCTCTCTCACCCTTCTCCGACCTCGCTCTCTCACACCTCTCCGACCTCGCTCCTCTCTCCGACCTCGCTCCCTCCTCCGACCTCGCTCCTCTCACCCTCTCCGACCTCGCTCTCTCTCCCGACCTCGCTTCCTCTCTCCGACCTCGCTCTCTCTACCCTCTCCGACCTCGCTCGTCATCACCCTCTCCGACCATCGCTCTCCTCTCCGCCCTCGCTCCCTCACCGCCCCTCGCTCCCTCTCCCTCCTTGCCCAGACCTCGCTTCTCTTCTCACCCTCTCCGACCTCGCTCTCCTCCCCCTCACCGACCTCGCTCTCTCCCCCCTCCACCGACCCTCGCTCTCTCACCCTCTCCCGACCCTTCAGCTCTCTCAACCCTCTCCGACCTCGCTTTCTCACCCTCTCCGACCTCGCTCTCTCTCCGACCTCGCTCTCTCTCCGACCTCGCTCTCTCACCCTCTCCGACCTCGCTCTCACCCTCTCCGACCTCGCTCTCACCCTCTCCGACCTCGCTCTCACCCTCTCCGACCTCGCTCTCTCACCCTCTCCGACCTCGCTCTCTCACCCTCTCCGACCTCGCTCCCTCTCACCCTCTCCGACCTCGCTCCCTCTCCGACCTCGCTCCCTCTCCGACCTCGCTCCCTCTCCGACCTCGCTCCCTCTCCGACCTCGCTCCCTCTCCGACCTCGCTCTCTCACCCTCTCCGACTTACTGTAGTCGGTGCCTGTGAGCTGGGCCAGCATGCGGAAGGAGCGGGACTGGGTAGTGCCTGTGCGGGGCTGCCAATCCTGAGTGTCCTCGATCAGCCTCTTCTTGCTGCGGTCGTTGGGGATGAACATGGGGATGCCTTCCACCCGCAGACCGTGCCTAGTACACACCCCCACGGCACCACAATGTTAATATAACGTTAACAACGGACCACAGTACACGCGCAACGTTCCCACAATGTTCCAACAACGTTAACAAACCGCGCCTACACACAGACATGACGTGAAGCCAGCGACGTGCAAGCGAAGAATGATAGCTAATAATTATAAAACATTACCAAGTACTGATTATTTAACTTATGGACACATACATACAGTATATAACCAACAAACCCTAGCCCTATATCCCTGGTCAAAAGTAGTGCACTACATAGGGGATAGGGTGCCATTTTGGATGAATCCCATGTCATATTCAACCGACATAAAGTACCAGTCAAACGTTTGGACACACTTACTTAATCAAGGGTTTTTTTCGTTTTTTTTTTTTTATAAAACTATTTTCTACATATGGAATTAGGTAGCAGCTAAAAAAAAAATTTTTTTAAAAAGTGTTAAACAAATCAAAACATATTTTATATTCTTCAAAGTAGCCACCCTTTGCCTTGATGAATACTTTGCACACTCTTGGCATTCTCTCAACCAGCTTCACCTGGAATGCTTTTCCAACAGTCTTGAAGGCGTTTACACATATGATGAGCACTTGTTGGATGATTTTCCTTCACTCTGCGGTCAAACTCATCCCAAACCATCTCAATTGGGTTGAGATTGGGTGATTGTGGAGGCCAGGTCATCTGATGCAGCACTCCATCACTCTCCTTCTTGGTCAAATAGAACCACACATGCAGAGATCATCCGCTCACCTACTCTGCATCTCACAAAGACACGGCAGTTAGAACAAAATATATCAAATTTGGACTCATCAGACCAAAGGACAGATATCCACCGGTCTAATGTCAATTGCTCGTGTTTCTTGGCCCAAGCAAGTCTCTTCTTCTTATTGGTGTCCTTTAGTAGTGGTTTCTTTGCAGTATTTTGACCATGAAGGCCTGATTCACTCAGTCTCCTCTGAACAGTTGATTTGGGCTGCAATTTATGAGTCTGGTAACTAATGAACTTAACCTCTGCAGCAGAGGTAACTCTGGGTCTTCCTTTCCTGTGGCGGTCCTCATGAGACCCAGTTTTCCTCATAGCGCTAGAAGGTTTTTGCAACTGCTCTTGAAAAAACTTTAAAAGTTCTTGACATTTTCCAGATTGACTTACTTGAAGTAATGACGGACTGTCATTTCTCTTTGATTATTTGAGCTGTTCTTGCCATAATATGGACTTGCTCTTTAACCAAATAGGGCTATCTTCTGTATACCACCCCTACCTTGTCACAACACAACTGATTGGCTCAAACGCATTAAGGAAAGAAATTCCACAAATTAACTTTTAACAAGGCACACCTGTTAATTGAAATACATTCCAGGTGACTACCTCATGAAGTTGGTTGAGAGAATGCCAAGAGTGTGCAAAGCTGTCATCAAGGCAAAGGGTGGCTACTTTGAAGGATCTCAAATATAAAACATATTTGGATTATTTTACACTTTTTTGGTTACTACATGATTCCATATGTGTTATTTCATAGTTTTGATATCTTCACTATTATTCTACAATGTAGAAAATAGTAAAAAATAAATAAAAACCCTTGAGAAGGTGTGTCCAAACTTTTGACTGGTAGTGTATGTCCTCCAATATGTCCTCTCCGACGCCATACCCAGTATGTCCTCTCTAACACCATACCCGGTATGTCCTCTCCGACACCATACCCGGTATGTCCTCTCCGACGCCATACCCGGTATGTCCTCTCCGACGCCATACCCAGTATGTCCTCTCCGACGCCATACCCAGTATGTCCTCTCCGACGCCATACCCAATATGTCCTCTCCGACGCCATACCCAAGTACTCTCGACGCATACCCAATATGTCCTCTCCGACGCCATACCCAATATGTCCTCTCCGACGCCATACCCAATATGTCCTCTCCGACGCCATACCCAATATGTCCTCTCCGACGCCATACCCAATATGTCCTCTCTAACACCATACCCAGTATGTCCTCTCTAACACCATACCCAATATGTCCTCTCTAACACCATACCCAATATGTCCTCTCTAACACCATACCCAATATGTCCTCTCTAACACCATACCCAATATGTCCTCTCTAACACCATACCCAGTATGTCCTCTCTAACACCATACCCAGTATGTCCTCTCTAACACCATACCCAGTATGTCCTCTCTAACATGGCTGTCTAGTGACCAGCGGTCAAACAGGCTGGGCCATAATGCATCTGTCTCTTACTTCTCGTGTTGGTAATTCTGGTGGTCATATAAAGGCTGATCCTCTCTGTATGGGGGAGGAGGAAGAGGAGGAGGGAGGGAGGGAGGAAGAAAAAGGGGAGAAGTGGTAGGAGGAAGAGGGAGACGAAGAGAAGAGGGAGGGCAGGTGGAAGAGAAGACAGAATGGACAAGAAATTACATGAGAAAGAGAGAAATACTGATAGATGAAGAATTCTGAAGAATGAATGACCAGTCAATGATTAATGAACTTATGTTACTGTTACAACTGTTAAGAGAAAGATCTTCACTAATCATTACCAACCACTAGCTCAGATACGGACAGGAAAACTATGATTTAACATTCAAGTAAAAAGGAAGTAAAAAAAAAAGAGTTTACTGACTTCTCATCCATCTGCGGAGTGAAAGAAGAGAAGAAGAGAGAAGGAGATGGGGGGGGGGGTCAGTTTGGAAAAACAAGACGACAGTTTGGAAGAACAAAAACAACAATAGATGCAGAGAACAGTCAACAGTGAGGAGACGGAGTCGTTGTGGGATGCAGAGTATCATGCAGTGGGGTGAAAACATACACAGGCTTTCATTGTTGACGGGTTCTGTTAGAGAAATGCACAGCATGGGGTGTTCTGACGACGCAGACTCAGTGACTTTCACACAAAACTACCAGGCAGGCTGTGTGACAAGCATCCCCATCGTCCTCTCACTGATCTCCAACCGAGCCGGGTTCAAGTTGATGTCTGTATTGACTGATTACCTCACTTCTAAAACGTAGTTATTTATTACACCTTTGTTTAACTAGTTAAGTCATTGAAAACATATTATTTTACAATAATTATCTGGCCCACATATTTATTCCACCAAATGGTGTAAAATTCCAATATTTATGCGCAGAACTTAACTTATTTACGACCAACCGGAAACTCAAATACAGTGAGGAGTATTCAGATCCCTTGACCTTTCCACATTTTCTTATGTTACAGCCTTATTCTAAAAATAAATACAAATCCTCCACAATCTACACAGAATACCCTATAAATGTTTGCCAATGTATTCAAAATAAAAAACAGAAATATCTTATTTAAATTAGTAATCAGACCCTTTGCAATGAGACTCAAAATTGAGCTCAGGTGCATCCTGTTTCCATTGATCATCCTTGAGATGTTTCTACAACTTGATTGGAGTCCACCTGTGGTAAATTCAATTGGACATGATGTGGAAAGGCACACACCTGTTTATATAAAGTCCCACAGTTGACAGTGCACGTCAGAGCAAAAATCAAGCTACGAGGTCGAAGGAATTGTCCATAGAGCTCAGAGACAGGATTGTGTCGAGGCACGGAAGAGTACAAAAACATTTCTGCAGCATTGAAGGTCCCCAAGAACACAGTGGCCTTCAACATTCTTAAATGGAAGAAGTTTGGAACCACCAATACTCTTCCTAGAGCTGGACGCCCGGCCAAACTGAGAAATCTGGGGAGAAGGGCCTTAGTCAGGGAGGTGACCAAGAACCCGATGGTCACTGAGCTCTATAGAGTTGCTTTAGAAAGGCACATGGCAGCCCTGCTTGGAGTTTGCCATCTCAGACAATGAGAAACAAGATTCTCTGGTCTGATGAAAGCAAGATTGAACTCGTTGGCTTGAATGCCATGCATCACGTCTGGAGGAAACCTGGCACCATCCCTACGGTAAAGCATGGTGGTGGGAGCATCATGCTGTGGGGATGTTTTTCAGTGTCAGAGACTGATACACTAGTCAAGATCGAGGCAAAGATGAACGGAGGAAAGTACAGAGAGATCCTTGATGAAAACCTGCTCCAGAGCACTCAGGACCTCCAGACTAGGGCGAAGGTTCACCTTCCAACAGGACAACGACCCTAACCACACATCCAAGATAATGCAGGAGTGGTTTCAGAACAAGTCTCTGAATGTCCTTGAGTGGCCCAGCCAGAGCCCGGGCTTGAACCTAATCTAACATCTCTGGAGAGACCTGAAAATAGCTGTGCAGCAACGCTCCCCATCCAACCTGACAGAGCTTGAGAGGATCTACAGAGAAGAATGGGAGAAACTCCCCAAATACAGGTTTGCCAAGCTTGTAGCTTCATACCCAAGAAGACTCGAGGCTGTAATCACTGCCAAAGGTGCTTCAACAAAGTACTGAGTAAAGGGTCTGAATACTTACGTAAATGTAATATTTCATTTCATTTTTAATAAATTAGCAAACATTTCTAAAAAACTGTTTTTGTGATTATGGGGTATTGTGTGTAGATTGAGGAAAACAATTTATTGAATCAATTTTAGAATAAGTCTGTAACGTAACAAAATGTGGAAAAAGTCAAGGGGTCCGAATACTTTCCGAAGGCACTGTATGTCCATTGCGTACACACTTCAATAACAACACAGTAATAATGGTGTAATAATAATGTAATAATGGTGTAATAATGGTGTAATAATGGTGTGTCATTGGACTGATGCATCACGACAGCAGGGTAAAAAGCTCTAATCAAATACACCAGACCTGCTAGTATACAACAAGCCCAGACATCGGACACATTCCCTGCTTTGTTCGGTATCACCCAGCCATGCCAAACTACCTAGTACGCCCATTGACTAGATTACTACTGTGCAGTGAAAAGACCTCAAATTAAACCTGATCTTCTGAAGAATGAATACCTTCCTGCAGGGTTGGGATATATATTCCAGCAGTGTCGTTTTGCGGGAGAGAACATTGTTTGCATCCATCAACTAGCTAGCTTTACCAGTATTATAATATACATAATCGGTGAATCGCTGTTACATATGAAATAGAAGTGATAGTGTAATCAATGTGTAAAAACGACATTAAAACATTTCATATTTGAGGTCCTGATTGGTCAACAAGCTTATTTGATGCGTTAAATAGTGTTATTTCACATTCATCTCTTTTTTTTTTTTCTGGATACACACCGAAAAAAACTGTGGAGCGTTGCAGTTCTTAACACAAACCGGTAGACCCAGCACCTACTACCATACCCCGTTCAAAAAGCACTTCAAGATTTTGTTTTACCCATTCACCCTCAGACCCGAACAACCCTGCCCTTTAGCAAGTCACAGATTAGACCTGAACAGGAATAGCAAGACTCGGTATGATTTAGTCTCTGTCATAAAGAAAGCAGCTGTGTGAAGGAGTCGCGGTCTAGAATCGTGGTGGGCAACCTAATCCACAAAACATACTGGAGGGAGACTGCTGAAGGAAAGTCTACTAACTATGTCTTTAAAAAAAACTCTTCACAACAACTTTGTACTGCTTCTTTGAAACAAACTGTTCACAACAAACTGGTATGACTTCATTTAAGAGATTCAAAAAAATTGTCTTATGAAGAACACAGGTTGAATTTGAAGTGTTATAAACCCTAATTTCTCAGTATGACGTGCTTGCGACACCGAAATGAGCATGAGAAGAGCTATACAGAATACAGACGTGGTCGTAACTGTTAATAACAACTTTATGATGCGTCATAAAAAGTTGAATTTGAGTAAACTAGTGTTTTTTTTTAACCTCCGTCTCTCCATGAAGTGTTTTAGACAGTGAAAGCATGAGAAGAACTATACAAGGCAGGCTTTCAGGTCCATGTGACTTCTCCAAGTAAGGCTAGTTAGGTAACGCAGCACCGCCACAGTAAAAAAAACATTCTGACAGCTCAGCAGATTCTAAGCGAAGGGTCCTGAGCACAGCACAGCTAAATACAGCCACAGACAACATCTAGACCTCACCAAAAAAGACGTTAACCCTTCCTATCCCATCGCCAACACACCACGGTGACCGTAGACTGTGTACCAAGTATCAGGCATAGAATAAGGGTTGCAAGATGCTGCAAACTTTCCCAAAACTACCTGGTTTTCCCAGAAATCCTGATCAGAGGATTCTGGATTCCCTACTTCCTCCCTCCTGGAATATTCCAACCAAGATTTGGGAGAACAAAAAAAAACGTACAGTAACACTTGGTCAGACTTCCCCAGTCCCCCGTCGGGGCATGGACTCTGTCCCCTGTGGCTCAGTTGGTAGAGCATGGTGTTTGCAACGCCAGGGTTGTGGGTTCGATTCCCACGTGGGGACCAGTACGGAAAAAAAATAAATGTATGAAATGTATGCATTCACTACTGTAAGTCGCTCTGGATAAGAGCGTCTGCTAAATGACTAAAATGTAAATGTAAATGTAAGGTGTCGAAAGCTTTTCACATGGATGCTGCCCCCATGTTGACTCCAATGCTTCCCACAGTTGTGTCAAGTTGGCTGGATGTCCTTTGGGTGGTGGACCGTTCTTGATACACACAGGAAACTGTGGAGCGTTGCAGTTCTTAACACAAACCGTCACACCCAGAACCTACTACCATACCCCGTTCAAAAAGCACTTCAATATTTTGTTTTGCCCATTCACCCTCAAATGGTACACATACATGTCTCAAATTGTCTCAAGGCTTAAAATCATTATTTAACCGGTCTCCTCCCCTTCATCTACACTGGATTTAACAAGTGACAACAACAACAAGGGATCATAGCTTTCACCTGGATTCACCTGGTCAGTCTATGTCATGGAAAGAGCAGATGTTCATAATGTTTTGTACTCTCAGCGTACAGTCATGTTACAGGTGACCAGTACTCCTGACAGACTAAGTCATGTTACAGGTGACCAGTACTCCTGACAGACTAAGTCATGTTACAGGTGACCTGACAGACTAAGTCATGTTACAGGTGACCTGACAGACTAAGTCATGTTACAGGTGACCTGACAGACTAAGTCATGTTACAGGTGACCTGACAGACTAAGTCATGTTACAGGTGACCTGACAGACTAAGTCATGTTACAGGTGACCTGACAGACTAAGTCATGTTACAGGTGACCTGACAGACTAAGTCATGTTACAGGTAACCTGACAGACTAGGTCATGTTACAGGTGACCAGTACTCCTGACAGACTAGGTCATGTTACAGGTGACCAGTACTCCTGACAGACTAGGTCATGTTACAGGTGACCAGTACTCCTGACAGACTAGGTCATGTTACAGGTGACCAGTACTCCTGACAGACTAGGTCATGTTACAGGTGACCAGTACTCCTGACAGACTAAGTCATGTTACAGGTGACCTGACAGACTAAGTCATGTTACAGGTGACCTGACAGACTAAGTCATGTTACAGGTGACCTGACAGACTAAGTCATGTTACAGGTGACCTGACAGACTAAGTCATGTTACAGGTGACCTGACAGACTAAGTCATGTTACAGGTGACCTGACAGACTAAGTCATGTTCCAGGTAACCTGACAGACTAAGTCATGTTACAGGTGACCAGTACTCCTGACAGACTAAGTCATGTTACAGGTGACCTGACAGACTAAGTCATGTTTTAGGTGACCAGTACTCCTCTCACAGAAAAAAACACATGTTGCTTTACATGTTATCACATGAACTTCACATTAGATCACATGAAATCCATGTGGCTTTTCCCCGTAAGGGTCCTTTCAGTCGACGTAGAACCTTCTACTGTTTAGAAACAACCAATGACGTTAAGAAACCCTTGTAAAGCGGTATACAGGTGTTCTATTCTCCCCGTCTGTGGTGTGGGTCGTGTGTACACTTAACTACAGTACAGTTAGGAAGAGGGGGAAATTAAAAAACTTCTGAAATCCATGATGACTTCTATGTCTTCCAGCATGATTCCAGTTTAGCTAACAGAACGGGACAGTTTGAAAGCTGGTTAACGCAAGCCAGAGATTAACCAATTCATCAGTCCCAAAAATGGCACTCTATTCCATATGTAGTGCACTACTTTTGCCCAAGGCCCTCTTAGTAGTGCACTATATAGGGAATAGGGTGCCATTTGGGACTCAGCTATGGACAGCGGTATTATAAATAGAGGGTGCGCTGAGTTACAAAAACATCACCCTGGTGCGAGGGTGCGCTGAGTTACAAAAACATCACCCTGGAGCGAGGGTGCGCTGAGTTACAAAAACATCACCCTGGAGCGAGGGTGCGCTGAGTTACAAAAACATCACCCTGGAGCGAGGGTGCGCTGAGTTACAAAAACATCACCCTGGTGCGAGGGTGCGCTGAGTTACAAAAACATCACCCTGGTGCGAGGGTGCGCTGAGTTACAAAAACATCACCCTGGAGCGAGGGTGTGCTGAGTTAGAAAAACATCACCCTGGAGCGAGGGTGCGCTGAGTTAGAAAAACATCACCCTGGAGCGAGGGTGCGCTGAGTTAGAAAAACATCACCCTGGTGCGAGGGTGCGCTGAGTTACAAAAACATCACCCTGGAGCGAGGGTGCGCTGAGTTAGAAAAACATCACCCTGGAGCGAGGGTGCGCTGAGTTACAAAAACATCACCCTGGAGCGAGGGTGCGCTGAGTTACAAAAACATCACCCTGGAGCGAGGGTGCGCTGAGTTACAAAAACATCACCCTGGTGCGAGGGTGCGCTGAGTTACAAAAACATCACCCTGGAGCGAGGGTGCGCTGAGTTACAAAAACATCACCCTGGAGCGAGGGTGCGCTGAGTTACAAAAACACCACCCTGGAGCGGGACGTTCCCCAATGATGGACGAGGGGCCTGAATGAAACCGTTTGGGAACCCCTGGACAAGAGAACACACGGCTCTTCCTACCAGAACTAAATGAGAAAGTAAAAAAACTGACTTTTTAGACAGACGTACAACATTGTCACTTAGAAATATTAACGCAAGAATAATGACTACACTGTGGAGAGAATTAGGCTGATGGGAAGTACATTTTATTTCCTGTATTCTACTCAACAGCCTGGTCCCAACAGACCAGGGGAAGGCCTCTTCTGATCAGATCATCATTTGGGCTCTCGACTGGCGCAAAGGTCTAAGGCACTGCATCTCAGAGCAAGAGGTGTCACTACAGTCCCTGGTTTGAATCCAGGCTGTATCACATCCAGTCGTGATTGGGAGTCCCATAGGGCGGCGCACAATTGGCCCGTCCGGGTTTGGCCAGAGTAGGCCGTCGTTGTAAATAAAGAATTTGTTCTTAACGGACTTCCCTAGTTAAATAAAACTCAACCTTCACTCTTAAAGGTGCAGTCAGCAATTTCTCCTCCCCAGAGAGATCCCTGAATGATTCAGATATGAAATAAATACAGAAATCACCCTTCCACATGAATCCAGAGTGACTCGTTTCACAACCCAAACACCGTGAAAACATTTAGTCTTTGAGAGTTGAGTTGGTTTGCATGGTTGTTTGTTTGTCTGTTTGTTTGTTTGGTGTACCTACCCGTTGTGTGGCTGTAGCATGCTGGCGGGGGCCGCTGAGGCCGGGGTGTTAACTTTAGGGGCGTACGCCACCGGTTTAATGACCGTGTTACCGCCGCCAGGCGTGAATGGCCGCGCCATCTTGTTGATAGCGGTGCTGGGGGCAAAGGAGTATTTTGGCTGAACGGAGGCGGGGGCGAACGAATCCTACAGGGTGTGGGGGGGGGGGGGAGACACAGGGGGGGAAAACCCATAGCAAATAACATGCAGTTAGACAAAAACACACATATGCATAAATTGTGTGGTAATGTACGACACACACACACACAAACACACAAAAAAAATAACATCTGTCCACACACAGCAGACAGTATCATATTATCTGCTAAAAACCAGCTCTGTTAGCCTCAACATGGCTCAGAACATCAATAGGTGTTGCCAAGGCCAGCTCTGTCTCTCTGTGTGGAGGGAGGAGAGGCTGAAGAAGTGTGAACGCAACCAACTGTTTGACCTGTGTCCCAAATGGCAACCTATTCACCTATTCACTACCTCTGACCCATTGACTACCCAGAGTAAGTGCACTACTTTTGACCCATTGACTACCCATAGTAAGTGCACTACGTAGGGAATAGAGAGCCATTTGGAAAGCAACCATGTTATCTTGGAAAGCTGAAGTTTGTGCCACTGAGGATCTGTCTGTTTGCTTGGATATGACACTTAACACTTAAAATAGATTTCCAAAAATGAACTTTTAAAGTTACACTGTGTTTTCCTCAGCTGGGATTTCTCAGTGTGTCAGAGAGGATGTTATGACAGAATGTCCACTTAGGGGTAAGATGTTTAAATGTATACTGCCTTCCAATACAAAATAACACTGTATTTCTGTAATAAGGCTTTGAACTATGAACTTTGCATGATAATGAATACATTTGGGTTGAAATGGAAAAAACTGTTACGATAATGTTATGTTGCCTTGAGTCTGGGATTGCACAACGCTCTTTAGGGTCACACATACACACGTGTATAAGGACTACTATTATCATTTCATTCAACAAACAAACGTCAAAACTTAGAACTGGCTGCTGCTTATGCAATGTGTGCTGTGAGCCAGCTGCCAGTCTGATGGAGGGGAGGGAGGAATTGAATCAGAATGACTGAAAGACTTTTAAATGCAAGGTGACGGTGTAGGTTGTTAAGAGACGCCACTTAGAGGCAAACAAAGTGAATTCCTCTCATCCCGCCACCACAATGCAATAACAGCCTGTAGGGGAAGCTGTATGTAAGCACTATCATAGACAGGGTAACAAATGTTTTGGACTATTAAAGAGACATAGGACTTGACCGTTTAGTCACTGCCTAGTGAAGACAGGGCTCTGCTGATTCACATTGCAGATGCATCACCATTTACAGGGTTTCAGGAGGTGTGAGGTTAAGACAACACAGACATTAAATGTAAATCTGAAACCCTTTTCCATGTATAGTTTACTACTTTTGACCTGAGCCCTTATAGAGTAGTGCACCATACAGGGAATAAGGTGGTGTTTGGGATGCAAAACCAGACACTCTTACCTTCTGATCGCCACCCGCATGGAAAGCTCTGAAAGAAAAGATGGGAAAATAAGTGTTAAAAAAGAAAGTTAGAACGCCACAGCGGTAGATCCTATAAAACTTTACATTTATATAAAAAAAAAGTCTGAATGTATCCTTTTCTGCATTTGAAATTAAAAGTTAAAACTCGACCTCAACACTTCTCAGATAGTTTAAGTTCTTTGTTCTGCGTAAAAATAAACCCTTGTTTGCTGCATTTACATATTCAAGGAGCAGTGTTCAACGTGGACCTCAATATGGACATTTGGGAACAGTTCTGAAATAGAAACATCAACTTCTCAGGGTCTAACTTCGTTTAATTTGCAGGACATTTATGAATATTAAACAGTCTATGGTGTATAGTTTGTTTTTATTATAACTTTGGTTAGTTATGAAGAACTTGCTTGATGGAGAATAAATGTTATTATATAGGCTTAGTTACCATAATCAAAAATCTAGTTTTTCCGATGTCTTAAAATGCAGGGAACTAATTCCAACAAACAAATTCATATTTGTCTCGATTTAAGGGTTAAATATGCACTAATCCCAAATATCCAAAATTAGAATTACACCTCGTCTCCCAAAAATAGTTAGAATTACACCTCGTCTCCCAAAAATAGTTAGAATTACACCTCGTCTCCCAAAAATAGTAAAGTGAACCACCATTACTTCCTAACACTGAGGCCCCAGGTACCTCATCATTACTTCCTAACACTGAGGCCCCAGGTACCTCATCATTACTTCCTAACACCGAGGCCCCAGGTACCTCATCATTACTTCCTAACACCGAGGCCCCAGGTACCTCATTATTACTTCCTAACACTGAGGCCCTAAGTGGGTAGGGTACCTGATATTCAAATTATCATTCTCTAGGCTTTATAATGGGAGTGCCTCTCCATAGCAATCACAAGCATCCCTCTCAATCCCTTTGACTCCACAGTCCTCCGTCCCTAACCTTTAACATTCCTGTCCTCCGTCCCTATCCTTTAACATTCCTGACCCTATCCTTTAACATTCCTGTCCTCCATCCCTATCCTTTAACATTCCTGTCCTCCGCCCCTATCCTTTAACATTCCTGTCCTCCGCCCCTATCCTTTAACATTCCTGTCCTCCGCCCCTATCCTTTAACATTCCTGTCCTCCGTCCCTATCCTTTAACATTCCTGTCCTCCGTCCCTATCCTTTAACATTCCTGTCCCTATCCTTTAACATTCCTGTCCTCCGCCCCTATCCTTTAACATTCCTGTCCTCCGCCCCTATCCTTTAACATTCCTGTCCTCCGCCCCTATCCTTTAACATTCCTGTCCTCCGTCCCTATCCTTTAACATTCCTGTCCTCCGTCCCTATCCTTTAACATTCCTATCCTCCGTCCCTATCCTTTAAAATTCCTGTCCCTATCCTTTAACATTCCTGCCCCTATCCTTTAACATTCCTGTCCTCCGTCCCTATCCTTTAACATTCCTGTCCTCCGCCCCTATCCTTTTACATTCCTGTCCTCCGCCCCTATCCTTTAACATTCCTGTCCTCCGTCCCTATCCTTTAACATTCCTGACCCTATCCTTTAACATTCCTGTCCCTATCCTTTAACATTCCTGTCCTCCGCCCCTATCCTTTAACATTCCTGTCCTCCGTCCCTATCCTTTAACATTCCTGTCCCTATCCTTTAACATTCCTGTCCTCCGCCCCTATCCTTTAACATTCCTGTCCTCCGTCCCTATCCTTTAACATTCCTGTCCTCCGCCCCTATCCTTTAACATTCCTGTCCTCCGTCCCTATCCTTTAACATTCCTGACCCTATCCTTTAACATTCCTGTCCCTATCCTTTAACATTCCTGTCCTCCGCCCCTATCCTTTAACATTCCTGTCCTCCGTCCCTATCCTTTAACATTCCTGTCCCTATCCTTTAACATTCCTGTCCTCCGCCCCTATCCTTTAACATTCCTGTCCCTATCCTTTAACATTCCTGTCCTCCGCCCCTATCCTTTAACATTCCTGTCCTCCGGCCCTATCCTTTAACATTCCTGTCCCCCGCCCCTATCCTTTAACATTCCTGTCCTCCGCCCCTATCCTTTAACATTCCTGTCCTCCGTCCCTATCCTTTAACATTCCTGTCCCTATCCTTTAACATTCCTGTCCTCCGCCCCTATCCTTTAACATTCCTGTCCTCCGGCCCTATCCTTTAACATTCCTGTCCCTATCCTTTAACATTCCTGCCCCTATCCTTTAACATTCCTGTCCCTATCCTTTAACATTCCTGTCCTCCGCCCCTATCCTTTAACATTCCTGTCCTCCGTCCCTATCCTTTAACATTCCTGTCCTCTGCCCCTATCCTTTAACATTCCTGTCCTCCGTCCCTATCCTTTAACATTCCTGTCCTCTGCCCCTATCCTTTAACATTCCTGTCCTCCGCCCCTATCCTTTAACATTCCTGTCCTCCGCCCCTATCCTTTAACATTCCTGTCCCTATCCTTTAACATTCCTGTCCTCTGCTAACCTGGTCCTAGATCTGTTTGTGCTGTCCTGTTAACTCAAATGGTCAGGAGTTGGCAAGACAGCACAGCCAGATCTGGGATCAGGCTAGTCCTCGGTCCCTATCCCTGTTAAATATTTCACTGGCTGATATAGGGTTAAGCATATATTAGCCTAAATCGTCCCAAATGACACCCCGTTCCCTATACAGTGAACTACGACGCAATCCCAATTGCACTCTACACTGCCCTCACCCACCTAAATAAGAGGAATACATATGTGAGAATTCTGTTCATTGACTACAGCTCAGCGTTCCAACACCATTGTCCCCTCCAAGCTCGTCATCAACCTTAGGAACCTGGGACTGGACACCTCCCTCTGCAACTGGGTCCTGGACTTGCTGACGGGACTGGCCGGCCGCAGGTGGTAAGGGTAGGCAACAACACCTTCGTCACGCTGACCCTCAACATGGGGGCCCCTCAGGGGTGTGTGCTTAGTCCCTTCCTGTACTCCTTGGTCACCCAATTGCGTAGCCACACAAGACTCCAACACCGTCAAGTTTGCTGACGACACGCCGGTAGTAGGCCTGATCACCAGCAACGATGAGACAGCCAACCGGGAGGAGGTCAGTGGCCTGGCTGTGCGGTGCCAGGACAACAACCTCTCCCTCAACATCAGTAAGACCAAGGAGCTTAACGTGGACTATAGGAGAGTGGAGAGCACGCCCCCATCCACATCGACGGGGATGTTGTGGTGAGGGTCGAAAGCTTCAAGTTCCTTGACATCCACATCACTAAGGACTTAACATAGTCCACAGCTGCACAGTCGTGAAGAGGGCACGGCGGCACCTCTTCCCGCTCGGGAGGCTAAAAAGATGATTTGGCATGGGCCTTCAAATCCTCAAAAAAGTTATACAGTTGCACCATCGAGAGCATCTTGACTGGATGCATCACCGCTTGGTATGTATGGCAAATGCACCTCCCTTGACCACAAAACGCTACAGACGCTGGCGCGGACAGCCCAGTACATGACTGACATCACTAGGGCCGAGCTCCCTGCCATCCAGGACCTCTATAATCAGGCGTGTCAGAGGAAGGCCCAAAAAACTGACAAAGACTCAGGCAACAGATGGTTCACTCTGCTATTGTCCGGCAAACTGTACCAGAGTGTCGGCTTTCGGACCAACAGGCGCCGAGACAGCCACCACACCCAAGCCAAAAGACCGCTAAATAGCCAGACTGCTAAATGGTTAATTAATGGTAACCAAAACGATCTGTACCGACTATCGTGCACTGACCGTACACAAACACACTTCATATGTACACTTTACACTCATCATTTGCTGCTGCTACACTGCTCTTTATTTTATTATTATTAATCATGATCATCCACCCTAACTTCATGTAGATATTTACCTAAAAATACCTTATTATTATCTATCCTGATGCCTAGTCACTTTACCCTGCCTTCATGTACATATCTACCTCAAATACCTTATTATTATCTATCCTAGTCACTTTACCCTGCCTTCATGTAGATATCTACCTCAAATACCTTATTATTATCTATCCTGATGTCTAGTCACTTTACCCTGCCTTCATGTACATATCTACCTCAAATACCTTATTATTATCTATCCTGATGTCTCGTCACTTTACCCTGCCTTCATGTACATATCTACCTCAAATACCTTATTATTATCTATCCTGATGACTAGTCACTTTACCCTGCCTTCATGTACATATCTACCTCAAATACCTTATTATTATCTATCCTGATGCCTAGTCACTTTACCCTGCCTTCATGTACATATCTACCTCAAATACCTTATTATTATCTATCCTGATGCCTAGTCACTTTACCCTGCCTTCATGTACATATCTACCTCAAATACCTTATTATTATCTATCCTGATGCCTAGTACCTCTGCACATTGATCTACTGCTAACCTACAAAGCATTACATGGGCTTGCTCCTACCTATCTTTCTGATTTGGTCCTGCCGTACATAACTACACGTACGCTACGGTCACAAGACACAGGCCTCCTTACTGTCCCTAGAATTTCTAAGCAAACAGCTGGAGGTAGGGCTTTCTCCTATAGAGCTCCATTTTTATGGAATGGTCTGCCTACCCATGCGAGAGACGCAGACTCGGTCTCGACCTTTAAGTCTTTATTGAAGACTCATCTCTTCAGTAGGTCCTATGATTGAGTATAGTCTGGCCCAGGAGTGTGAAGGTGAACGGAAAGGCACTGGAGCAACGAACCGCCCTTGCTGTCTCTGCCTGGCCGGTTCCCCCTCTTTCCACTGGGATTCTCTGCCTCTAACCCTATTACGGGGGCTGAGTCACTGGCTTACTGGTGCTCTTCCATGCCGTCCCTAGGAGGGGTGCATCACTTGAGTGGGTTGAGTCACTGACGTGGTCTTCCTGTTCGGGTTGGCGCCCCCCTCGGGTTCTTGCCGTGGGGGGAGATCTTCGTGGGATATACTCGGCCTTGTCTCAGGACGGTAAGTTGGTTTTGTGCTGAAATAGTTTGTGAGTCGTGGGGCTAGGGTCAAGCTGTTATATCTGGAGTATTTCTCCTGTCTTATCCGGTGTCCTGTGTGAATTTAAGTATGCTCTCTCTCTCGATGTACATTTGTATGTCGTCATAGAAGTGATATTTCTGCGCTGTTAAGACTATTATTTTTGTTGTGCAGATTTCTGGTATGTACCAGTTTCTAATTGTATTCTTATTGCACAAGTGTAATTATTGCCATTATAAAAACTGTTTAACAACGTAATTAGAGCTGATATACCACGGCTGTCAGCCAAATCAGCATTCAGGGCTCGAACTTTATGTTTTTAGTTTATAATTATATTCGTATCGTCTAACTGTAATTACCGATTACTTTTAAATAGACACACAAACCATAGTCTACGTAGGGAATAGGGGGCCATTTGGGATGGAGACATTGTGCGACTGCCAAACACCAGTCAGTGATTCCAGAGATAATGTCTCTTTCCGACTAACCCATAGCATTCTTCTCTTTTCAAGGTCACATACAGTCAAAGGTTTGGACACACTTACTCATTCAAGGGATTTTCCTTTATTTCTACAGAATAATAGTGAATAAAACTATGAAATAACACATATGGAATAATGTAGTAACCAACAACAACAAAAAAAGCGTTAAATCAAAATATATTTTATATATATTTGAGATTCTTCAAAGAACAACCCTTTGCCTTGATGACAGCTTTGCACAAAATAGGGGACTGTGAACAAATGTGAACGATGAAATCCCACACAATCATCATCATCATCATCATCATCATCATCATCATCACCACCACACACGGAGTGTTGCCAGTGGAACAGTGACACACAACCCTATTGTGTCCGTCTCTAGATGATCAGTGATATATTACTGGGTGGAGCCCAGTTTCCTTCACTAGGATGTACACCCTATAGTAGTGTACTACTTTGGACCAGAGGGCCGTGGTGACGCAGACCCTCACTTTGTTATTCTACTCACTTGCTAGAATTTTTTTAAATATTTTTTTTTTTTAATCGTGTACACACACACACACACACATTTAACGAGGCAGTTAATAACAACAAATTCTTATTTACAATGACGGCCTACACCGGCCAAACCCGGACGACGCTGGGCCAATTGTGCGCAGCCCTGTGGGACTCCCAGTCACGGCCGGATGTAATACAGCCTGGATTATATATATATAAAAACAACAATATATGCCATTCAGCAGATGCTTTTATCCAAAGTGACTTAGTCATACATTTACCTATGGGTGGACCCGGGAATCGAACACACTAGTCTGGTATTACAAGCACCATGCTCTATCAACTGAGCGACAGAGGAGAGGACCGCATCCTAAAAACTAGGACGATACTTCATCATAGCCGTGGAATATAAAACGAGGCCCCAAACCAAAGCCAATACACACCATCATTCAGTCATAAAACTGTCCTCCTAACTCATCTGAAAACCAAACTGTGGAAGGTCCTCCAAACCCTGAGAGACAAACAGGATAGAACAGCTCATATCCAGCATTAAAAGAGACATGTTTCAGCCTAATGCAACTCAACGGGAGCTTATTGTCTATTGTGACAGAGAGGGGTTGAGGAAGAGAGGGGTGAGGGTCACGGGTAGGAGGAAGAATCCGTGTGATTTACAATTGTTCTTCTAAAGAAGGCGTTGGGGTTATACGGGGAGGAAACTGGTGAGTGAGTGAGTGAGTGAGTGAGTGAGAAAGACAGGTCTGTCTAGTGTGACATCAGATTCACTACTGACGAGTACAGACCTGCCTAATCCTTTACAACCAACACCTACGACTGAGAAACTCAACACACAATCAAACAACGCATGCAGTGGTGGTGACCCATATCTTCACAACATATTTTAGAGAAGAGGAGAACACGGAACCCAAACCGGCTGCGCATGTGCGCCATCTTGCATAAATGTATTTTGTCCCGCCACACCAAACGCGATCACGGCACACAGGTTAAAATATCAAAACAAACTCTGAACCAAATTACATTCATTTGGGGACAGGTCGAAAAGCATTAAACATTTATGGCAATTTAGCTTGCTGTTGCTAGCTAATTTGTCCTGGGATATAAACCTTGAGTTGTTATTTTACCTGAAATGCACAAGGTCCTCTACTCTGACAATTAATCCACACATAAAACGGTCAACCGAATCGTTTCTAGTCATCTCCCCTCCTCCCGGGCTTTTTCATCTTTGAACTTATATGGTGATTGGCATCTAAACTTTCATAGTATTACCACGACGACAGGTAACAAAGTTCGTATTTCAGTCACCCACGTGGGTATAACCAATGAGGAGATGGCACATTGGTATCTGCTTCTATAAACCAATGAGGAGATGGGAGAGGCAGGACTTGCAGTGCGATCTGCATCAGAAATAGGAATGACTTCTATTTTATCCCATGGCAACGCAGACGCTAGTTGACGCGCGCGAGCAGTGTGGGTGCAATAATTGAATAACATAGATTTCTAAATTTATTTTTGCAACGCACGCGACGCGAGCGGTGTAGTCAGGGTATTAGGCATCGTCACAAATAGCACCTGTGATGTCCCTCCCACTCGGTCTACTGAGATCTGCTGTTTGGTAGTCTGCTTGTTACAGGCCAGTGGGCCTGGGAGGATTGTCAGATGATGTGGCGCACCTGGGATGATGTTGGCCTGCAAAGCCCCGTGCGTTGGCCTACCTACAAAAGCCCCGTGCGTTGGCCTACCTACAAAAGCCCCGTGCGTTTATGCCCATTTCCTAATCATTGGGGTTTTACGTGCTGGTACATGTGTTACATTGATATAGCTGTGTCGGCATTAGTCTGAATGTCCTACACATTATCAGTGTAGACGATGCCCCAACACTAGCTGTGTCGGCATTAGTTTGGTTAAAAAATGTATGTCCTGTCCTTAGAGCAAAAAGCAAAGAATTCTGGGGTCAACTAAAAAGGAGTACATTTTTCTTCTGGCCTAGCTATGCCACTTAGTCCAAGTACTGTATCTCAATTTGAGAAGCATGCAGAACCTTTTGGAAAAGCCAGTGCTTTTGGACTATGATGCAAACATTTCTGAGGGTTCTCTCTCCTTTGTAGGATGGGATGAGAAAGTGCCAGTCAAAATGTTGTAACCAGTTAACTGGTGTACAGGTCTGGGCTTGGGTCATTCTGTGTAACCAGTTAACTGGTGTACAGGTCTGGGCTTGGGTCATTCTGTGTAACCAGTTAACTGGTGTACAGGTCTGGGCTTGGGTCATTCTGGGTAACCAGTTGGTGTACAATTTGTGCGCCGCCTCATTGGACTTCCGGTCGCGGCCGGCTGCGACAAAGCCTGGGATCAAACCCGGGTCTGTAGTGACGCCGCTAGTGCTGCGCTGCAGTGCCTTACACCGCTGCTCCACTATAGAGGCAGATAGTGCCCTACTTTATGACCAGGCCCCAGAGTGCACTTTGAAGGGAATAGGGTTCTATTTCGGATGCAGACCACATGTCGGTTTTCATTACTCATCTATTAAATCACAGACATATGAGTTTCTCTCTCTCTCTCTCCCTCTCTCTCCCTCACAAACGGATGAGGTAGTTACAGTCTCCCTCCTCAGACACACTCACTCCTTTTTTAGGCTTTCGGTTGAGGCTGTTACGTGACCTCTTCAAGAAGGAAGACTGTCAATTCAGCACTTCAGATTTTTCCATATGTGTCGGGGGGGGAGGGAGCGAGAGCAAGGGCGAGCGAGCGAGAGAGAGAGAGAGAAAAAGGGCGAGCGAGAGAGAGAGAGAGAGAGAGAGAGAAAGGGCGAGTGAGCGAGCGAGGTGTCAGAATGGAAAGCTGAATAGTTTGGAGTCACTCTAAACCTTCTTGATGGACTCAGGCAGGCCGTAATATCAGTCAGCCATATTCCTGAAGTCACTCACGCATCACATTCTAACTGTAGATCTGGTGTCTGTTTTGATTGTCTCCGAAATGGCACTCTATTCCCTATATAGTGCCCTAATTTAGGGCGATAGGGCCCTACTTTAGGCCAGTCAGACACAGCCTTGTTTATTAACAGTGTATCTAGACTCCCTCACTGTACCATCACTATCTACAATTCAGACTCTCCCTCACTGTACCATCACTATCTACAGTTCAGACACTCCCTCACTGTACCATCACTATCTACAGTTCAGACACTCCCTCACTGTACCATCACTATCTACAGTTCAGACACTCCCTCACTGTACCATCACTATCTACAGTTCAAATCAGATTTGTCAAATTTCATAAAACCTTTTGAGGATCTGGGGACCCATGCCAAATCTTCTCAGTCTCCTGATGGGGGAATAGACATTGTCGTGCCCTCTTCGCGACTGTCTTGTTGTGTTTGGACCAGGATAGTTTGTTGGTGATGTGGACCCCAAGGAACTAAAAGCTCTCACAACTTGCTCCACTACAGCCCTGTCGATGAGAATGGGGGCGTTTCTCTGCCCTCATTTGCCCCGTAGTCCACAATCATCTCCTTTGTCTCGATCACATTACGGTAGAGGTCGTTCAGACACCCTCACTAAACAGTATTGGTTCCATGTCTGTGTGTGACCTGAAGTAACCGCTGGGGGTGCGCTCACCACTACAACCCGTCTTGTTGCGACATGGTTTCACTGTTAAATAGCTGCAACAGCAGCTGATACGTAACAGATGAAACAGACAGGATAGACGGTGGCTTGGTTAGTTCAACACCTCTATATCTGTCGATGCAGGAGATTCTAACCAAACATAAATGGTTACCATGTCTTTCATTTTCTGTTAGAAATTAGCTGTTGGCTTGACATAAAACGTTTTTTTTTTTTTTATTCAGTAGGGAGTTTCTAGGAGTAAATACCACATGCCTCTGTAGGTAGCAGGTATGTTATCTAGGAGTAAATACCACATGCCTCTGTAGGTAGCAGGTATGTTATCTAGGAGTAAATACCACATGCCTCTGTAGGTAGCAGGTATGTTATCTAGGAGTAAATACCACATGCCTCTGTAGGTAGCAGGTATGTTATCTAGGAGTAAATACCACATGCCTCTGTAGGTAGCAGGTATGTTATCCAAACCCCAGTCCGGCAAATTACATTTGCTTCGCTTTATTTAATCACCAAAGTGATTTTAATCTCATTTAATGGATTTTCCAACAGAATTAGAAAGCAAGACATCTCAAACCACTCCTCTAACTAACATGGTCCAAACACACCAAGACAGTCGTGAAGAGGGCACGACAAAACCTATTCCCCCTCAGGAGACTGAAAAGATTTGGCATGGGTCCTCAGATCCTCAAAAGGTTCTACAGCCGCACCATCGAGAGCTTTCTGACTGGTTGCATCACTGCAAGGTATGGCAACTGCTCGGCCTCTGACCGCAAGGTACTACAGAAGGTAGACGGTGGCTTGGTTGTACATCACTGGGGCCAAGCTTCCTGCCATCCAGGACCTCTATACTAGGCAGTGTCAGAGGAAGGCCCTAAAAATTGTCCAAGACTCCAGCCACCCAAGTCATAGACTGTTCTCTCTGCTACCGCACGGCAAGCAGTACCGGAGCGCCAAGTCTAGATCCAAGTGGCTTCTAAACAGCTTCTACCCCCAAGCCATAAGACTGCTGAACATCTAATCAAACGGTTACCCAGACTATTTGCATTGTCCCCCCCTCACACCGCTGCTACTCTCTGTTATTATCGATGAATAGCCACTTTAATAACTCTACCTACATGTACATATTACCTCAACTAACCGGTGCCCCCGCACATTGACTCTGTATCGATACCCCCCCTGTAAATAGTCTCGCTGTTGTCATTTCATTACTGCTCTTTAATTATTTGTTACTTTTATCTGTATTTTTTTAAACTGCATTGTTGGTTAGGGGCTTGTAAGTAAGCATTTCACTGTAAGGTCTACTACACCTGTTGTAATTCGGGCGCATGTGACGAATAAAATTTGATTTGTACGGTGTTCAGTGTAAATAAATGTATTGTGTTTTCCTGTGGGTGTCTGGTCTTGCTAGCTACCTGCTAATGATGGGATAAATTGTCACTGCTGTGTAAACAGGTGTGGTGGGTTCTTTCATGATACTGTGTGTTTTATGGTTTAGTACGCATGGTATATTCTGGTATGGTACAGTGGGTGAGTATAGTGTATACAGTACGGTCTAGTTATAGTACTGAGGGTGAGTATAGTGTATACAGTACGGTCTAGTTATAGTATTGAGGGTGAGTATAGTGTATACAGTACGGTCTAGTTATAGTACTGAGGGTGAGTATAGTGTATACAGTACGGGCTAGTTATAGTACTGAGGGTGAGTATAGTGTATACAGTACGGGCTAGTTATAGTACTGAGGGTGAGTATAGTGTATACAGTACGGTCTAGTTATAGTACTGAGGGTGAGTATAGTGTATACAGTACGGGCAAGTTATAGTATTGAGGGTGAGTATAGTGTATACAGTACGGGCTAGTTATAGTACTGAGGGTGAGTATAGTGTATACAGTACGGGCTAGTTATAGTACTGAGGGTGAGTATAGTGTATACAGTACGGTCTAGTTATAGTACTGAGGGTGAGTATAGTGTATACAGTACGGTCTAGTTATAGTACTGAGGGTGAGTATAGTGTATACAGTACGGGCTAGTTATAGTACTGAGGGTGAGTATAGTGTATACAGTACGGTCTAGTTATAGTACTGAGGGTGAGTATAGTGTATACAGTACGGGCTAGTTATATTATCTTACTTGCTGAGGGTTAGGGTAAGCAACTCCTCTGCTGCTCTTATCTTGTTCTGTGCCTCCACATGGGTCATGTCTTCTGCGTTGGTCTCTCCGATGGACACCACCCAATCTCCCACGCCCACACCGGCCTGGGCGGCCTTACCCCCGGGGGTCAGCTGTAGAGGGGGAGAGAGAGAAGGGGGGAGGGATTGTGGTTCTCAACAGGGGCGCTCACTTATACAGAAATATAGACCTTTGGCCTATTAAACCCAGTCACTGACAAGAACACATTACGATTACCTGTGAAATCCCACTGAACATTCAGCCTCTGTTTCGCCCAACAGTATAGTTGTACAAGAACATGTGAAATAAAATGAATCACCTAATATTTCCTCTCGCTGCGTCTCTCAATATTTTCAGGGTTAAATGGAACAAACATCTGCCATAACCGACACAGCGCTTATTAGAATACGGTTCAAAGACAAGAATGTAAATGGTATTGTTCTGAAGCTAACCTACTATAATTGATACACAACAAAGCAATTCGTGTTAATGAGTCAGTAACAGGGCTGATCTAGAGGGGAGACCAGGAGGATATCTAGTCAGTAACAGGGCTGATCTAGAGGGGAGACCAGGAGGATTTCTACAATAACAGGGCTGATCTAGAGGGGAGACCAGGAGGATATCTAGTCAGTAACAGGGCTGATCTAGAGGGGAGACCAGGAGGATATCTAGTCAGTAACAGGGCTGATCTAGAGGGGAGACCAGGAGGATATCTAGTCAGTAACAGGGCTGATCTAGAGGGGAGACCAGGAGGATATCTACAATAACAGGGCTGATCTAGAGGGGAGACCAGGAGGATATCTACAATAACAGGGCTGATCTAGAGGGGAGACCAGGAGGATATCTACAATAACAGGGCTGATCTAGAGGGGAGACCGGGAGGATATCTAGTCAGTAACAGGGCTGATCTAGAGGGGAGACCAGGAGGATATCTAGTCAGTAACAGGGCTGATCTAGAGGGGAGACCAGGAGGATATCTAGTCAGTAACAGGGCTGATCTAGAGAGAAGACCAGGAGGATATCTAGTCAGTAACAGGGCTGATCTAGAGGGGAGACCAGGAGGATATCTAGTCAGTAACAGGGCTGATCTAGAGGGGAGACCAGGAGGATATCTAGTCAGTAACAGGGCTGATCTAGAGGGGAGACCAGGAGGATTTCTACAATAACAGGGCTGATCTAGAGGGGAGACCAGGAGGATATCTAGTCAGTAACAGGGCTGATCTAGAGGGGAGACCAGGAGGATATCTAGTCAGTAACAGGGCTGATCTAGAGGGGAGACCGGGAGGATATCTAGTCAGTAACAGGGCTGATCTAGAGGGGAGACCGGGAGGATATCTAGTCAGTAACAGGGCTGATCTAGAGGGGAGACCGGGAGGATATCTAGTCAGTAACAGGGCTGATCTACAGGGGAGACCGGGAGGATATCTAGTCAGTAACAGGGCTGATCTAGAGGGGAGACCGGGAGGATATCTAGTCAGTAACAGGGCTGATCTAGAGGGGAGACCGGGAGGATATCTAGTCAGTAACAGGGCTGATCTAGAGGGGAGACCGGGAGGATATCTAGTCAGTAACAGGGCTGATCTAGAGGGGAGACCGGGAGGATATCTAGTCAGTAACAGGGCTGATCTAGAGGGGAGACCGGGAGGATATCTAGTCAGTAACAGGGCTGATCTAGAGGGGAGACCAGGAGGATATCTAGTCAGTAACAGGGCTGATCTAGAGGGGAGACCAGGAGGATATCTAGTCAGTAACAGGGCTGATCTAGAGGGGAGACCGGGAGGATATCTAGTCAGTAACAGGGCTGATCTAGAGGGGAGACCGGGAGGATATCTAGTCAGTAACAGGGCTGATCTAGAGGGGAGACCGGGAGGATATCTAGTCAGTAACAGGGCTGATCTAGAGGGGAGACCAGGAGGATATCTAGTCAGTAACAGGGCTGATCTAGAGGGGAGACCGGGAGGATATCTAGTCAGTAACAGGGCTGATCTAGAGGGGAGACCGGGAGGATATCTAGTCAGTAACAGGGCTGATCTAGAGGGGAGACCAGGAGGATATCTAGTCAGTAACAGGGCTGATCTAGAGGGGAGACCAGGAGGATATCTAGTCAGTAACAGGGCTGATCTAGAGGGGAGACCAGGAGGATTTCTACAATAACAGGGCTGATCTAGAGGGGAGACCAGGAGGATATCTACAATAACAGGGCTGATCTAGAGGGGAGACCAGGAGGATATCTACAATAACAGGGCTGATCTAGAGGGGAGACCAGGAGGATATCTACAATAACAGGGCTGATCTAGAGGGGAGACCAGGAGGATATCTACAATAACAGGGCTGATCTAGAGGGGAGACCGGGAGGATATCTAGTCAGTAACAGGGCTGATCTAGAGGGGAGACCAGGAGGATATCTAGTCAGTAACAGGGCTGATCTAGAGGGGAGACCAGGAGGATATCTAGTCAGTAACAGGGCTGATCTAGAGAGAAGACCAGGAGGATATCTAGTCAGTAACAGGGCTGATCTAGAGGGGAGACCAGGAGGATATCTAGTCAGTAACAGGGCTGATCTAGAGGGGAGACCAGGAGGATATCTAGTCAGTAACAGGGCTGATCTAGAGGGGAGACCGGGAGGATATCTAGTCAGTAACAGGGCTGATCTAGAGGGGAGACCGGGAGGATATCTAGTCAGTAACAGGGCTGATCTAGAGGGGAGACCAGGAGGATATCTAGTCAGTAACAGGGCTGATCTACAGGGGAGACCAGGAGGATATCTAGTCAGTAACAGGGCTGATCTAGAGGGGAGACCGGGAGGATATCTAGTCAGTAACAGGGCTGATCTAGAGGGGAGACCGGGAGGATATCTAGTCAGTAACAGGGCTGATCTAGAGGGGAGACCGGGAGGATATCTAGTCAGTAACAGGGCTGATCTAGAGGGGAGACCGGGAGGATATCTAGTCAGTAACAGGGCTGATCTAGAGGGGAGACCGGGAGGATATCTAGTCAGTAACAGGGCTGATCTAGAGGGGAGACCGGGAGGATATCTAGTCAGTAACAGGGCTGATCTAGAGGGGAGACCAGGAGGATTTCTACAATAACAGGGCTGATCTAGAGGGGAGACCAGGAGGATTTCTACAATAACAGGGCTGATCTAGAGGGGAGACCAGGAGGATATCTACAACAACAGGGCTGATCTAGAGGGGAGACCGGGAGGATATCTAGTCAGTAACAGGGCTGATCTAGAGGGGAGACCAGGAGGATTTCTACAATAACAGGGCTGATCTAGAGGGGAGACCAGGAGGATATCTACAACAACAGGGCTGATCTAGAGGGGAGACCAGGAGGATATCTAGTCAGTAACAGGGCTGATCTAGAGGGGAGACCAGGAGGATATCTAGTCAGTAACAGGGCTGATCTAGAGGGGAGACCAGGAGGATATCTAGTCAGTAACAGGACTGATCTAGAGGGGAGACCGGGAGGATATCTAGTCAGTAACAGGGCTGATCTAGAGGGGAGACCAGGAGGATATCTAGTCAGTAACAGGGCTGATCTAGAGGGGAGACCAGGAGGATTTCTACAATAACAGGGCTGATCTAGAGGGGAGACCAGGAGGATATCTACAATAACAGGGCTGATCTAGAGGGGAGACCAGGAGGATATCTACAATAACAGGGCTGATCTAGAGGGGAGACCAGGAGGATATCTACAATAACATGGCTGATCTAGAGGGGAGACCAGGAGGATATCTAGTCAGTAACAGGGCTGATCTAGAGGGGAGACCAGGAGGATATCTAGTCAGTAACAGGGCTGATCTAGAGGGGAGACCAGGAGGATATCTAGTCAGTAACAGGGCTGATCTAGAGGGGAGACCGGGATGATATCTAGTCAGTAACAGGGCTGATCTAGAGGGGAGACAGGGAGGATATCTAGTCAGTAACAGGGCTGATCTAGAGGGGAGACCAGGAGGATATCTAGTCAGTAACAGGGCTGATCTAGAGGGGAGACCGGGAGGATATCTAGTCAGTAACAGGGCTGATCTAGAGGGGAGACCGGGAGGATATCTAGTCAGTAACAGGGCTGATCTAGAGGGGAGACCGGGAGGATATCTAGTCAGTAACAGGGCTGATCTAGAGGGGAGACCGGGAGGATATCTAGTCAGTAACAGGGCTGATCTAGAGGGGAGACCGGGAGGATATCTAGTCAGTAACAGGGCTGATCTAGAGGGGAGACCGGGAGGATATCTAGTCAGTAACAGGGCTGATCTAGAGGGGAGACCAGGAGGATATCTAGTCAGTAACAGGGCTGATCTAGAGGGGAGACCAGGAGGATATCTAGTCAGTAACAGGGCTGATCTAGAGGGGAGACCAGGAGGATATCTAGTCAGTAACAGGGCTGATCTAGAGGGGAGACCAGGAGGATATCTACAATAACAGGGCTGATCTAGAGGGGAGACCAGGAGGATATCTACAATAACAGGGCTGATCTAGAGGGGAGACCAGGAGGATATCTACAATAACAGGGCTGATCTAGAGGGGAGACCAGGAGGATATCTACAATAACAGGGCTGATCTAGAGGGGAGACCAGGAGGATATCTAGTCAGTAACAGGGCTGATCTAGAGAGAAGACCAGGAGGATATCTAGTCAGTAACAGGGCTGATCTAGAGGGGAGACCAGGAGGATATCTAGTCAGTAACAGGGCTGATCTAGAGGGGAGACCAGGAGGATATCTAGTCAGTAACAGGGCTGATCTAGAGGGGAGACCAGGAGGATATCTAGTCAGTAACAGGGCTGATCTAGAGGGGAGACCGGGAGGATATCTAGTCAGTAACAGGGCTGATCTAGAGGGGAGACCAGGAGGATATCTAGTCAGTAACAGGGCTGATCTAGAGGGGAGACCGGGAGGATATCTAGTCAGTAACAGGGCTGATCTAGAGGGGAGACTGGGAGGATATCTAGTCAGTAACAGGGCTGATCTAGAGGGGAGACCAGGATGATATCTAGTCAGTAACAGGGCTGATCTAGAGGGGAGACCAGGATGATATCTAGTCAGTAACAGGGCTGATCTAGAGGGGAGACCAGGATGATATCTAGTCAGTAACAGGGCTGATCTAGAGGGGAGACCAGGAGGATATCTAGTCAGTAACAGGGCTGATCTAGAGGGGAGACCGGGAGGATATCTAGTCAGTAACAGGGCTGATCTAGAGGGGAGACCAGGAGGATATCTAGTCAGTAACAGGGCTGATCTAGAGGGGAGACCAGGAGGATATCTAGTCAGTAACAGGGCTGATCTAGAGGGGAGACCGGGAGGATATCTAGTCAGTAACAGGGCTGATCTAGAGGGGAGACCAGGAGGATATCTAGTCAGTAACAGGGCTGATCTAGAGGGAAGAATCAGAGGATATCTAGTCAAAGGGAACATATTGGTTAATAACAGGATCAGAGAGATGAAAGTGCACACTTAAAAACATTCTAGGGCCTAGTATGTTCACACCAATCAATCAAACCAGTGAACAGACGTGTCCTATCTTGCTCTTAACAGTAGCTAGCGGAACCCCAGTAGCTAGCGGACCCCAGTAGCTAGCGGACCCCAGTAGCTAGCGGACCCCAGTAGCTAGCGGACCCCAGTAGCTAGCGGACCCCAGTAGCTAGCGGACCCCAGTAGCTAGCGGACCCCAGTAGCTAGCGGACCCCAGTAGCTAGCGGACCCCAGAGGGCCTTTTAACACTGTGTTGACTAAATATACATACACAAAGTCATCAAGGGGATTCACGTTCGGGTCTGTTATCACCGGCTAATGATTTGTAGAGGGAACCTAAGGGCTCTGTGTCTGACAAGTTCTCTCCCTCTCTCTGTATGTGTGTGTGTGTGTGTGTGTGTGTTCAACCGGATGGTTCCCCACGCCACAATGAGGACATGAGGTAAGAGTCTTAATCAGCACTATGACATCACCGCTTATGATCCACTACAGATGTGGACCGAAGCTTTTATGAGCTAGCGTCACCGCTCATCTGTTACTGTGGATTATATTTGGGGGAAAGGGGGAATACCGAGTTAGTTGCACAACTGGATGCATTCAACCAAAATTACAGCGCATTCAGAAAGTATTCAGACCCCTTCTCTTTTTTCCACACATTGTTACGTTACAGCCTTATTCTGAAATGGATCAAATAAATGTTTGTCATCAAGCTACACACAATAGCCCATAATAACAAAGCGAAAACAGGTTTAGACATTATTGCAAATGTATAAAAAAATAATAATTGAAAACAGAAATACCTTGTTTACATAAGTATTCAGACCCTTTGCTATGAGACTGGAAACAGGTGCATCCTGTTTCCATTGATCATCCTTGAGATGTTTTCTACAACTTGATTGGAGTCCACCTGTGGTCAATTCAACCGATTGGACAGGAAAGGCACACAACTGTCTATATAAGGTCCCAAAGTTGACAGTGCATGTCAGAGCAAGAACCAAACCATGAGGTCAAAGGAATTGTCCGTAGAGCTCCGAGACAGGATTGTGTCGAGGATCTGGGGAAGGGTACCAAAAAATGTCTGCAGCATTGAAGGTCCCCAAGAAGACAGTGTCCTCCATCATTCTTAAATGGATGAAGTTTGGAACCACCAAGACTCTTCCTAGAGCTGGCCACCCGGCCAAACTGAGCAATCGGGGGAGAAGGGCCTTGGTCAGGGAGGTGACAAAGAACCCAATAGTCACTCTAACAGAGATCCAGAGTTCTTCTGTGGAGAAGGGAGAACCTTCCAGAAGCACAACAATCTCTACAGCACTCCACCAAATCAGACCTTTATGGTAGAGTGGCCAGACTGAAACAACTACTCAGTATTAGACACATGACAGCCCGCTTGGAGTTTGCCAAAAAGGCACTTAAAGGACTGTCATGACGCTGGCTCTTTCAGTGAATTGGCTAGCAGAGATGTGAACAACCCCCCACCCTATATGTTAGGAGGAAGGGCAGTATTATGCCCTTACGACCATGTCGTAAATTCCATGCAGAGAACCTGACCCTCCGCTCTCCCTGACCATCCCAGAAATTTGAGAATTGAACAATATTCCTATTTTGGAGAACGTGTAAACGGTTGGTTGGAAAAGCCAGCTACGACCCGGTCCGTTTAGTTTCATGTTTGTGACCTCATGAAAAGACAATACAGCCACATTACCATAACTCTGTTTATACAGGTGCCTCAGTTATGAGGTTTGCATCTAATTATTGTATAAAAAGAATGAGTAAAGATGAAACTATTTGCGAAATGATTTAACGTAATGTATGGCTAACTAAATTATATTAACTAGCAGTCTGAAACGGCACCACAGGTCACCTAACTGACTAGATGATATTAACTAGCAGTCACCTAACTGACTAGATGGTATTAACTAGCAGTCACCTAACTGACTAGATGGTATTAACTAGCAGTCACCTAACTGACTAGATGGTATTAACTAGCAGTCACCTAACTGACTAGATGGTATTAACTAGCAGGATTATACAGCACCACAGGTCACCTAACTGACTAGACGATATTAACTAGCAGTCCGACACGACGCCACAGGTCACCTAACTGACTAGATGATATTAACTAGCAGTCACCTAACTGACTAGATGATATTAACTAGCAGTCACCTAACTGACTAGATGGTATTAACTAGCAGTCACCTAACTGACTACATGGTATTAACTAGCAGTCACCTAACTGACTAGATGATATTAACTAGCAGTCACCTAACTGACTAGATGATATTAACTAGCAGTCACCTAACTGACTAGATGATATTAACTAGCAGTCACCTAACTGACTAGATGATATTAACTAGCAGTCACCTAACTGACTAGATGATATTAACTAGCAGTCACCTAACTAACTAGATGATATTAACTAGCAGTCACCTAACTGACTAGACGATATTAACTAGCAGGATTATACTAGCGTGAATGATATTTCAATGATGTCATGTAGATAAATTGGATCATTCCTGACATGAGTTACAGCCACATCACACTCAGTAGAGAACAGGCTGCATACATGAACCTTAAAACCACACGTGCACTCAGAGTCCCTGCCCTGCCAGGCATGCTGCAGCAGGGTCCCAAATGGCACCCTCTCCGCATGGGGCTCTGGTCAAACGAAGTGCACTATATAGTGAATAGGGTGCCACTTGGAGACGCATCAAAGTGTCCTTTAAAAAAAAAAAAAAAAAAAAAACTCTTGACATCAACAGAGGCTGTTAATACACACGTCGGAGATCGTATGAAGAGAGAGGAGATGCCAGAACGTGTTTAGTAAGGACCTTACTCAGCCTTGTCCCGGAGGCTTAACGAAATGTGTCAAAGTCTCAGATCCCTGAGAGTACAAAGTGTTCAACATCAGATCACTAAATAAAAAGGAGAGCGAGCCACAGAAAGCCAAAGCAAGGCTGAACATCACAGGGCTGAACCCCGGCTGGAATACTGATTTCTGTCATGTAGACATCGTCTGAGTCACAAATGGAGCCCTATTCCTTATCTAGTGCACTACATGGGGACTTATGGTCCATAGAGCCCTGGTCAACAGTAGTGCACTACATGGGGACTATGGTCTGATTTGGGATGCAGACCCTGGTCTGCGTAGACATCGATTACCCCGTCCTATCCTGTTATTGATCCCTTTAGACTATTGGCTCATAAATGATCAGAGGATTCTAGACCCTAAATCATTGGTTTCTGTCGTGTTCCACTAAGCTATACGATTCAACTGCTTTGATTCAGCACATTAAAAAACAGACTGAGAGAAAGTTTAGTCCCATAGCGGAGGATAAAGTTCCCTTGTGGAGTGGTTTCATTTCACCTTCCCTTGACTGCAGAGCACCAGAAGAAAAGAAAAAGCCAGGTCGTTCAAGATTGATGTTGAAATTGGACATCTATCCATGTCTTGAGGACGTTGAGAAAGGCCCTCAAAAACAGCCACTAGGGGCAACATTGAGAGCTATTACCATCAAGTAGGTTTGGGTAATCCCGCGACCGCCGCGGGTAATCCCGCGACCGCCGCGGGTAATCCCGCGACGGCCGCGGGTAATCCCACGACCGCCACGGGTAATCCCACGACCGCCACGGGTAATCCCACGACCGCCACGGGTAATCCCACGACTCTGGAAGGTTGTGGATCAGAAGGTTGTGTGTTCGGACCAGTCGTGGACAATAGGTTTCTCTATCCCAAGCCTTAACCCTTCAGAATGAGTGTCTAAAAACTTAACTTGGAAATGGGACGATACTCCTACATCTGTGTAACACTGACGATTGAAGAACGTGGATAAAATTCTGCAGTCAGGCAGCTTGTTGAAAAAAAGCATCTGGTTTGGTTTGTTTTCAGGGGGGGGGGGATAAATACATCAAAAACATCAAAATATAAGAACATTAAATGTATTCCTCATGAAAAACTACTTTTAACATCAAGTTAATCCCCTACGATCTACCCAGGCTGGAAACAATTAAAGATACAACTAAAAAGGTGTTTTTACAGCTTCTCTGCATCTGTTACAGAGAAACACACCACCACCACATGCAGGCCCCTCAGGTGACTGGTATTCTGAGGCGGCATGGGCTGAGACAGAGAGAGACAGAGAGAGACAGAGAAACAGAGAGAGACAGAGACAGAGAGAGAGACAGAGAGAGAGACAGAGAGAGACAGAGAGAGACAGAGAGAGAGACAGAGAGAGAGACAGAGAGAGAGACAGAGAGAGACAGAGAGAGACAGAGAGACAGAGAGACAGAGAGACAGAGAGAGACAGAGACAGTAAGGCCTAGCAGAGCAGGTTATAATAGAAACCAGTAGAGAGAGAGAGACAGTAAGGCTGAGCAGAGTAGATTATAATAGAAACCATTAGAGAGAGAGAGACAGTAAGGCTGAGCAGAGTAGATTATAATAGAAACCAGTAGAGAGAGAGAGACAGTAAGGCTGAGCAGAGTAGATTATAATAGAAACCATTAGAGAGAGAGAGACAGTAAGGCTGAGCAGAGTAGATTATAATAGAAACCATTAGAGAGAGAGAGACAGTAAGGCTGAGCAGAGTAGATTATAATAGAAACCAGTAGAGAGAGAGAGACAGTAAGGCTGAGCAGAGTAGATTATAATAGAAACCATTAGAGAGAGAGAGACAGTAAGGCCGAGCAGATTATAGTGAGTGGTGAGAGATACAGCGTGATTAGTAAGAATGAGTGAAACAGTAGAGAGAGGTAGAGGCAGCAGTGAGTGAGTGAGTGAGTGAGTGAGTGAGTGAGTGAGTCCGGACAGTGATGGACACCAGCACCTGTGTCGGTGGCTCAGGTTTAGATCACAGCTGTTCCTGTACTTCAGAAGGAAGGTGGCATGACTGCGTCCCAAATGGCACCTTATTCCCTGTAGGGCCCTGGTCTAAAGTAGTGCACTATATAGGGAATAGGGCCCTGGTCTAAAGTAGTGCACTATATAGGGAATAGGGCCCTGGTCTAAAGTAGTGCACTATATAGGGAATAGGGCCCTGGTCTAAAGTAGTGCACAATACAGGGAATAGGGTGCCATTTGGGATGCTTCCATAGTAAAATGCTGTGCTCAGGCCTGTAGACGAGAGAGAGAGAAGGAAGGAAGGAACCAAGATACCCCCTCACATTTAGTCAATACTAGGAAGGAAGGAAGGAAGGAACGAAGGAAGGACCCACTGCACCCCACCACAGTTAGTCAATACTAGGAAGGAAGGAGACTAGGAGAGGAGACAACAAACCCTGCTACACATCAAACTACACACAATAATTAAATCAGATGGTCTCATATAATCTGCCATTTGTAATAAAGACTGCTTTTAAAAACGTTCATTACGAGCATAAATGGGTTAGAAACAGCTGCATCTTATCAGCAAGACAATGATGGTGTATCATTGAGTCTTTTATTAAACAACGGAAAATCAGTGAAACCGTTTCTTAAATTTTTTATTTTTTTTAAAAACATTCATTCTGATATCAGTGAAACCATTTATAAAACACATGACTCACTCGGATCAACGAAAGTCACCCTAGATCATTTCAAAATGTCTCTTTAATGTCAACTTTGAGTAATTACATTGAAGAGTAATACATTACATAAAGTTAAACGGCTTCCTCTCTGGTGTTGGTATGAACTATAGTATTTTAAAAGGAGAGATCTACCAGTACCTTTCACTGTGTTTTATTAAAGGAGAGGTCTACCAGTACCTTTCAACCTACTGTGTTTTATTAAAGGACAGGTCTAACAGTACCTTTCACTGTGTTTTATTAAAGGAGAGGTCTACCAGTACCTTTCACTGTGTTTTATTAAAGGAGAGGTCTACCAGTACCTTTCACTGTGTTTTATTAAAGGAGAGGTTTACCAGTACCTTTCAACCTACTGTGTTTTATTAAAGGAGAGGCCTACCAGTACCTTTCACTGTGTTTTATTAAAGGAGAGGTCTACCAGTACCTTTCAACCTACTGTGTTTTATTAAAGGAGAGGCCTACCAGTACCTTTCACTGTGTTTTATTAAAGGAGAGGTCTACCAGTACCTTTCAACCTACTGTGTTTTATTAAAGGAAAGGTCTACCAGTACCTTTCAACCTACTGTGTTTTATTAAAGGAAAGGTCTACCAGTACCTTTCACTGTGTTTTATTAAAGGAGAGGTCTACCAGTACCTTTCAACCTACTGTGTTTTATTAAAGGAGAGGTCTACCAGTACCTTTCAACCTACTGTGTTTTATTAAAGGAAAGGTCTACCAGTACCTTTCAACCTACTGTGTTTTATTAAAGGAGAGGTCTACCAGTACCTTTCACTGTGTTTTATTAAAGGAGAGGTCTACCAGTACCTTTCACTGTGTTTTATTAAAGAAGAGGTCTACCAGTACCTTTCAACCTACTGTGTTTTATTAAAGGAGAGGTCTACCAGTACCTTTCAACCTACTGTGTTTTATTAAAGGAGAGGTCTACCAGTACCTTTCAACCTACTGTGTTTTATTAAAGGAAAGGTCTACCAGTACCTTTCAACCTACTGTGTTTTATTAAAGGAGAGGTCTACCAGTACCTTTCACTGTGTTTTATTAAAGGAGAGGTCTACCAGTACCTTTCACTGTGTTTTATTAAAGAAGAGGTCTACCAGTACCTTTCAACCTACTGTGTTTTATTAAAGGAGAGGTCTACCAGTACCTTTCAACCTACTGTGTTTTATTAAAGGAGAAGTCTACCAGTACCTTTCAACCTACTGTGTTTTATTAAAGGAGAGGTCTACCAGTACCTTTCACTGTGTTTTATTAAAGGAGAGGTCTACCAGTACCTTTCACTGTGTTTTATTAAAGGAGAGGTCTACCAGTAGCTTTCAACCTACTGTGTTTTATTAAAGGAGAGGTCTACCAGTACCTTTCACTGTGTTTTATTAAAGGAGAGGTCTACCAGTACCTTTCACTGTGTTTTATTAAAGGAGAGGTCTACCAGTACCTTTCAACCTACAGTGTTTTATTAAAGGAGAGATCTACCAGTACCTTTCAACCTACTGTGTTTTATTAAAGGAGAGGTCTACCAGTACCATTCAACCTACTGTGTTTTATTAAAGGAGAGGTCTACCAGTACCTTTCAACCTACAGTGTTTTAAGGGTTAGGGTTAACCCTAACCCATATAACGCGAATGTCTTGCAACCCAAAGGTTGCGTGTTCGAATCTCATCGCGGACAACGTCGCTAAAACATACTACTGTTTAGCTACTTAGCATGTTAGCTAACCCTTCCCCTAACTCTTTAACTCCTAACCTTAACCCCAACCACAAACAAATTAGAATTGGTAACATGTCATACGTTTTGCAAATTCGGAACATATTGTATGAATTACAATTCGTAACACATCTTTCAAAATGGATGATGGACATCCACAAATAATACATACCATAGTAAATGTAACATATCATACTAAATTGGAGTTCCCCTGGATTTACATTTACTATGCCTACCCCCGAGTCCAAGTTGTTCAGGGCTGAGCTCTGGCCTAGGAGACACGGCCAGCTACTCCTTGCATCACAGCTCTGGCCTGGGAGACATACAGCTAGCCAGCTACTCCTTGCAGCACAGCTCTGTCCTGGGAGAGACAGCTAGACAGCTGCTCCTTACAGCACAGCTCTGTCCTGGGAGAGACACAGCTAGCCAGCTGCTCCTTACAGCACAGCTCTGGCCTGGGAGATACAGCCAGCTTGTCCTTACATCACTCACAGCACAGCTGATGGAAGACCATAAATATCCCTCTGAGAAATGAAAAGTAGAGGCTGCTGGGCTGCTGTAGAGCTCCAGTATCTACCACAGTGACAGTAAATACTGTAGCACTAACTCAAGGCAAATATAGTTCTGATAGTGACTCACAACACAACTCATTCACATGAACCAGTCCTTTTACAACAAAAGCCTGCTGCTAGACGTATCCACCACAGTGTCCTCCCAGAGCAGTAAGTCAAGGTAAAAACCAGCCATGTCAGTGTGTAAGTGATTCATAACAACATGAGTCATTCAGGTTTAACCAGATGATGTAGCCTTTTATTTAAGACCTTTCCTTTGTAACAAAGCTGTAGGGGCCAGTACCGATCAGTGAGAACACCTAGCGTTAACACAGAGCTGTAGGGGCCAGTACCGATCAGTGAGAACACCTAGCGTTAACACAGAGCTGTAGGGGCCAGTACCGATCAGTGAGAACACCTAGCGTTAACACAGAGCTGTAGGGGCCAGTACCGATCAGTGAGAACACCTAGCGTTAACTCAGAGCTGTAGGGGCCAGTACCGATCAGTGAGAACACCTAGCGTTAACACAGAGCTGTGGGGGCCAGTACCGATCAGTGAGAACACCTAGCGTTAACACAGAGCTGTAGGGGCCAGTACCGATCAGTGAGAACACCTAGCGTTAACACAGAGCTGTAGGGGCCAGTACCGATCAGTGAGAACACCTAGCGTTAACTCAGAGCTGTAGGGGCCAGTACCGATCAGTGAGAACACCTAGCGTTAACACAGAGCTGTAGGGGCCAGTACCGATCAGTGAGAACACCTAGCATTAACACAGAGCTGTAGGGGCCAGTACCGATCAGTGAGAACACCTAGCATTAACACAGAGCTGTAGGGGCCAGTACCAATCAGTGAGAACACCTAGCATTAACACAGAGCTGTAGGGGCCAGTACCGATCAGTGAGAACACCTAGCGTTAACACAGAGCTGTGGGGGCCAGTACCGATCAGTGAGAACACCTAGCATTAACACAGAGCTGTAGGGGCCAGTACCGATCAGTGAGAACACCTAGCGTTAACACAGAGCTGTAGGGGCCAGTACCGATCAGTGAGAACACCTAGCGTTAACTCAAAGTGCAACAGTTAATATTATTCTATATTTTTCTCTCTGCATTGTGCGGAAGGACCCGTATGTAAGCATTTCACTGTTAGTTTGTAAACTGGTGTAAACTATGTGACAAATACAATTTGATTTTAGTTCAAATATGAATCCCAAATATGAATCCCAACAAGAACACCTAGTAGGAACTGAAGGTTAACCAGCCCTGTTAGAGATGACAACATTTAACCAGCCCTGTTAGAGGGTTAGAGATGACAACATTTAACCAGCCCTGTTAGAGAGGACAACATTTAACCAGCCCTGTTAGAGAGGACAACATTTAACCAGCCCTGTTAGAGAGGACAACATTTAACCAGCCCTGTTAGAGATGACAACATTTAACCAGCCCTGTTAGAGATGACAACATTTAACCAGCCCTGTTAGAGATGACAACATTTAACCAGCCCTGTTAGAGATGACAACATTTAACCAGCCCTGTTAGAGATGACAACATTTAACCAGCCAAAGAAACCACTAGGCTGTCATCCCTTCTTCAGGCAACGCATCAGTCAGCTTTGAATTATTCATCCACCCCCATGACAAGTCCTGTGAGTGTGTGTGTGTGTGTGTGTGTGTGTGTGTGTGTGTGTGTGTGTGTGTGTGTGTGTGTGTGTGTGTGTCATCTGAGCAGTGAACAGAACACACCCACAGCTAACCCTGAACCCTGGCAGAGAACAGACTACATGACGATAACACAGCTTGCTCTGGTACCGGTCACAAATCCCACTGCCTGCTTATTAACGTGCCATGTGTAATTTCATGACTACACACAGCAAGGTGATATGTGCTCTGAGATAGAGGGGGGAGACATCTGGTTTCTGTGGCTCCACAGGGCCCAAAGATAAGCAATCACTACGTTTACAGCTCCACAAAGCCCCCAGATTTAAAGACAAGATAGAGCAGGGCTGGGGGGGTGCAGGGCTGGGGGGGGGGGGTGCAGGGCTGGGGGGGTGCAGGGCTGGGGGGGGGTGCAGGGCTGGGTGGGTGCAGGGCTGGGTGGGTGCAGGGCTGGGTGGGTGCAGGGCTGGGGGGGGTGCAGGGCTGGGGGGGTGGTGCAGGGCTGGGTGGGTGCAGGGCTGGGTGGGTGCAGGGCTGGGTGGGTGCAGGGCTGGGGGGGGGTGCAGGGCTGGGTGGGTGCAGGGCTGGGTGGGTGCAGGGCTGGGGGGGGTGCAGGGCTGGGTGGGTGCAGGGCTGGGTGGGTGCAGGGCTGGGGGGGGTGCAGGGCTGGGGGGGGGTGCAGGGCTGGTGGGGGGTGTCAGCGGTGTTCCAGTGATGTCAGCGGTAAATAATTCCTTTGGAGATGTGAGAAGATGGTCATGCTGTGTTCTGGGAGACTGATGATGATGTCAGGAAACCTGGGCTGAGTCCCAAATGGAACTCTAGTCCCTACATTTCCTTATTTAACTAGGCAAATCAGTAGTGCACTACTTTTGACCAGGACACATAGGGAATAGGGCACTACTTTTGACCAGGACACATAGGGAATAGGGCACTACTTTTGACCAGGACACATAGGGAAAAGGGCACTACTTTTGACCAGGACACATAGGGAATAGGGCACTACTTTTGACCAGGACACATAGGGAATAGGGCACTACTTTTGATCAGGACACATAGGGAATAGGGCACTACTTTTGATCAGGACACATAGGGAATAGGGCACTACTTTTGACCAGGACACATAGGGCATTGGTGAACTAGGGAATAGGGTGTCATTTGGGACACAGCCAATGTGTAGGGCACTATATAGGGACACAGCCAAATGTGTAGGGCACTATATAGGGAAGAGGGACACAGCCAGTGGATACCGGGAGAAGAGAAAGGGCTCTGCTGTTGCCAGGGTCTGGGAACGGGAGAGACATGAGGAATGACGGCATTCCAGGAATTTACAGGAAACGTTGTGTTCCTGGCTCATACAGGGAGAGGAGGGAAGCAGAGCATTCAGACATACCATCCTACACACACTGCTGTGAACACACACACACACACACACACACACACACACACACAGTTCTGAACCAATAGCAGAGGAACAGAATCCCCATGTAACCATTCTGAACCAATAGCAGAGGGACAGAATCCCCATGTAACCATTCTGAACCAATAGCAGAGGGACAGAATCCCCATGTAACCATTCTGAACCAATAGCAGAGGGACAGAATCCCCATGTAAACATTCTGAACCAATAGCAGAGGAACAGAATCCCCATGTAACCATTCTGAACCAATAGCAGAGGAACAGAATCCCCATGTAACCATTCTGAACCAATAGCAGAGGGACAGAATCCCCATGTAACCATTCTGAACCAATAGCAGAGGAACAGAATCCCCATGTAACCATTCTGAACCAATAGCAGAGGGACAGAATCCCCATGTAACCATTCTGAACCAATAGCAGAGGGACAGAATCCCCATGTAACCATTCTGAACCAATAGCAGAGGGACAGAATCCCCATGTAACCATTCTGAACCAATAGCAGAGGAACAGAATCCCCATGTAACCATTCTGAACCAATAGCAGAGGGACAGAATCCCCATGTAAACATTCTGAACCAATAGCAGAGGGACAGAATCCCCATGTAACCATTCTGAACCAATAGCAGAGGGACAGAATCCCCATGTAACCATTCTGAACCAATAGCAGAGGGACAGAATCCCCATGTAACCATTCTGAACCAATAGCAGAGGGACAGAATCCCCATGTAACCATTCTGAACCAATAGCAGAGGGACAGAATCCCCATGTAACCATTCTGAACCAATAGCAGAGGGACAGAATCCCCATGTAACCATTCTGAACCAATAGCAGAGGAACAGAATCCCCATGTAACCATTCTGAACCAATAGCAGAGGGACAGAATCCCCATGTAACCATTCTGAACCAATAGCAGAGGGACAGAATCCCCATGTAACCATTCTGAACCAATAGCAGAGGGACAGAATCCCCATGTAACCATTCTGAACCAATAGCAGAGGAACAGAATCCCCATGTAACCATTCTGAACCAATAGCAGAGGGACAGAATCCCCATGTAACCATTCTGAACCAATAGCAGAGGGACAGAATCCCCATGTAACCATTCTGAACCAATAGCAGAGGGACAGAATCCCCATGTAACCATTCTGAACCAATAGCAGAGGGACAGAATCCCCATGTAACCATTCTGAACCAATAGCAGAGGAACAGAATCCCCATGTAACCATTCTGAACCAATAGCAGAGGGACAGAATCCCCATGTAACCATTCTGAACCAATAGCAGAGGGACAGAATCCCCATGTAACCATTCTGAACCAATAGCAGAGGGACATAATCCCCATGTAACATGTCTACAGGACAACCATCTAGAAAGACACTGATGGACCTAAAAATCAGTTGCCTGACCAAACTCAAAACACATACAGCTGTATAATCCTCCAAATAAATCAAACCTCAACGCTACCAACTACATGAGCTGTCCCACACACACACACAGAACTAGTACTATAAGTTAGTTTTAGTACTATTGCTAAAAAAAAAAATGTTTTTGCTGTGACTATAATAATTTACATGTCCTGATATTTTAAACCTTTGTGAGTGCAACACTTACTGTTCATTTCTAATAGTTTGTTGATGTTTTTGTTTCTTCTCACTTTTGTTTATCTATTTCACTTGCTTTGCTTTGGCAATGTAAACATATGTTTCCCATGCTATTAGAGACAGAGCGAGAGACAGAGAGAGAGACAGAGCGAGAGAGCGAGAGCGAGAGAGAGCGAGAGAGAGCGAGAGAGAGCGAGCGAGAGAGAGCGAGAGAGAGCGAGAGAGAGCGAGCGAGCGAGAGCGAGCGAGCGAGAGAGAGAGAGCGAGAGAGAGAGAGAGCGAGAGAGAGCGAGAGAGAGAGAGCGAGAGAGAGCGAGAGAGAGCGAGAGAGAGACAGAGCGAGAGCCGATCTCTTCAGCCTGCAGCCTCTCTCTGAAACTTTAGTCTTGCTGTCAGTAGGATTGTTCTTTATTGTGTAATCAGCTCTCTCTCTCTGGGTTGAGATGATACTTCAGGGGGCCTGGGACAGAGAGAGACACAGGCCAGACCACCCACACATCACTTCCTGGAGGTCCAGCCAGTCACAGCCTGAGGGAGAAGTCTGTCAGCCAGTCAGAGCGGCTGACTAGGGGCGACTAGACTAGGGGCCGACTAGACTAGGGGCCGACTAGACTAGGGGCCGACTAGACTAGGGGGCGACTAGACTAGGGGGCGACTAGACTAGGGAGCGACTAGACTAGGGAGCGACTAGACTAGGGAGCGACTAGACTAGGGGGCGACTAGACTAGGGGGCGACTAGACTAGGGGGCGACTAGACTAGGGGCCGACTAGACTAGGGGCCGACTAGACTAGGGGCCGACTAGACTAGGGGGCGACTAGACTAGGGGGCGACTAGACTAGGGGGCGACTAGACTAGGGGGCGACTAGACTAGGGAGCGACTAGACTAGGGAGCGACTAGACTAGGGAGGGACTAGACTAGGGGGCGACTAGACTAGGGAGCGACTAGACTAGGGGGCGACTAGACTAGGGGGCGACTAGACTAGGGGGCGACTAGACTAGGGGGCGACTAGACTAGGGGGCGACTAGACTAGGGAGCGACTAGACTAGGGAGCGACTAGACTAGGGAGCGACTAGACTAGGGAGCGACTAGACTAGGGGGCGACTAGACTAGGGGGCGACTAGACTAGGGGGCGACTAGACTAGGGGGCAACTAGACTAGGGGGCAACTAGACTAGGGGGCGACTAGACTAGGGAGCGACTAGACTAGGGGGCGACTAGACTAGGAGGCGACTAGACTAGGGGCGACTAGACTAGGGGGCGACTAGACTAGGGGGCGACTAGACTAGGGGGCGACTAGACTAGGGGGCGACTAGACTAGGGAGCGACTAGACTAGGGGGCGACTAGACTAGGGAGCGACTAGACTAGGGGGCGACTAGACTAGGGGGCGACTAGACTAGGGAGCGACTAGACTAGGGGGCGACTAGACTAGGGGGCGACTAGACTAGGGGGCGACTAGACTAGGGGGCGACTAGACTAGGGGGCGACTAGACTAGGGGGCGACTAGACTAGGGGGCGACTAGACTAGGGGGCGACTAGACTAGGGGGCGACTAGACTAGGGGGCGACTAGACTAGGGAGCGACTAGACTAGGGAGCGACTAGACTAGGGAGCGACTAGACTAGGGGGCGACTAGACTAGGGAGCGACTAGACTAGGGGGCGACTAGACTAGGGGGCGACTAGACTAGGGGGCGACTAGACTAGGGAGCGACTAGACTAGGGAGCGACTAGACTAGGCCTTTTATTACGCTACAAGTCAGTCAACAGTGTGAGACAGGGGCCTGCCAGTATGACATCAGCCAGTCTGAGCTTAAAGGAAAAGGCCTTTTGTTATTATGAAATCAGTCAGTCAACAGCGACCTACTAGTATGACTGTACTCCTGTCAGTCTACATGTCAGTACGGAAACAGCCAGGGGATATAACCTAAACAGGTGGTGTAAACCCAAGTATGACTGTACTGTCGCTTCACCTGCCTTCGTGGAACACTAATACGACAACAAGCAGTCAATAGCCCGACGGCAAAAGGCTCTGCAAACGGCTCATCAAGGTGACATGACCCTACTGAAACAGCTCACTGTGTGGAGATGGACACCTCAGTGTCATTCAGTACTTCAGAAAGCAGTCAATTATAATACCTGCAATATAAAACACACCCGAGTCCCTATCCTGTCTGATAATACCTGCAATATAAACACACCCGAGTCCCTATCCTGTCTGATAATACCTGCAGTATAAACATACCCGAGTCCCTATCCTGTCTGATAATACCTGCAATATAAACATACCCGAGTCCCTATCCTGTCTGATAATACCTGCAATATAAACATACCCGAGTCCCTATCCTGTCTGATAATACCTGCAGTATTAACATACCCGAGTCCCTATCCTGTCTGATAATACCTGCAGTATAAACACACCCGAGTCCCTATCCTGTCTGATAATACCTGCAGTATAAACACACCCGAGTCCCTATCCTGTCTGACAATACCTGCAGTATAAACATACCCGAGTCCCTATCCTGTCTGATAATACCTGCAGTATAAACACACCCGAGTCCCTATCCTGTCTGATAATACCTGCAGTATAAACACACCCGAGAACACGTGTCAGAGGTCCGAGTGTCTGCAAATTTTCGCTCCTCCCTTGTAGTTGGTCCTCGGGACACGTTTTGTTTTTTTGCCATTGCCCTACACACTGCTGATTCAAATAATCAACTAAATCATCAAGCTTTGATCATTTCAAATCAGCTGTGTAGTGTTAGGGGGGAAAATGTGTAGTGTTAGGGGGAAAAACAAAACGGTTATGTACACCTTGAGGTCCCAAGGACCAAGTTTGGGAAACACTGAGGTAAGCAGAGAACACCTGGAGCCGAACATTACCAACCCAACCAGAGCTGAATGACTGGGACAACCAGTATACCATTACCAACCCAACCAGGGCTGAATGACTGGGACAACCAGTATACCATTACCAACCCAACCAGGGCTGAATGACTGGGACAGCCAGTATACCATTACCAACCAGGGCTGAATGACTGGGACAACCAGTATACCATTACCAACCCAACCAGGGCTGAATGACTGGGACAACCAGTATACCATTACCAACCCAACCAGGGCTGAATGACTGGGACAACCAGTATACCATTACCAACCCAACCAGAGCTGAATGACTGGGACAACCAGTATACCATTACCAACCCAACCAGGGCTGAATGACTGGGACAACCAGTATACCATTACCAACCCAACCAGAGCTGAATGACTGGGACAACCAGTATACCATTACCAACCCAACCAGGGCTGAATGACTGGGACAACCAGTATACCAACCCAACCAGGGCTGAATGACTGGGACAACCAGTATACCATTACCAACCCAACCAGGGCTGAATGACTGGGACAACCAGTATACCATTACCAACCAGGGCTGAATGACTGGGACAACCAGTATACCATTACCAACCCAACCAGAGCTGAATGACTGGCACAACCAGTATACCATTACCAACCCAACCAGAGCTGAATGACTGGGACAACCAGTATACCATTACCAACCCAACCAGAGCTGAATGACTGGGACAACCAGTATACCATTACCAACCCAACCAGGGCTGAATGACTGGCACAACCAGTATACCATTACCAACCCAACCAGAGCTGAATGACTGGGACAACCAGTATACCATTACCAACCCAACCAGGGCTGAATGACTGGGACAACCAGTATACCATTACCAACCCAACCAGGGCTGAATGACTGGCACAACCATGGTAGGTATATGTGTTTTAATAAAATCAACTATATGTACTGAGCTTGTCTGATGCTTTAAGCACGCTTAAAAAAAAAATCTGACACAAAATACTCAAGAGGGAGTCAGAGATCAAGATAAGTCTTTCTGGGTATTTTTTTTTTTTTTATATATATAAAGAACTGCCCCCTGACCTCCCTCCTCCCGCTGGCCTTGGCAGATTCTGTATTACCCTTCTGAAGTTGCCCAGAAATAGGTTACACCAGGGCTAAGCAACCTTTTCCCCCATCTGGAGTGCCAATATAGCTTACCATTTCTACGTGCCACTTCTGTTTTTTTATACGCACATCTTGGTGGAACAGTTTCCTCTATAAAAGCATTTGCCTCTCAGTCAGTCATGTGGTCTTCTTTGTTTGTAGGAAAAGAAACCCAAATCCTGTTCTGTCACCGATCCAGAGGAAACATTTTGTTATGATACTAGGCTGGTACTGAGTGAGTGTGAGCGAGAGCGAGGGAAGGCAGGCGAGAAGAGAAATAGCAGGGAGAAGAGAGGTAGGAAGAGCCACAGAGTGCATATACAGACAGGCTGGTTTAACCGCTACCTTCCATCACAGACACACCAACAAACGTTGCACTTATAAGGGTTGGAAACCCTGTGTTTGGGTGTCACTCCGTTCCATTGCCAGTCGTTTATGGACTAATCAGAGAAACCATTTAGCTACGTACGCTTCATTTAGCTAAGATACAGTGACCTAACATAGTAACAAAGTTGTTCCTGGGCAAGACTAAACTAGCCACAACATGTCCTTATGAGGAGAGAGAGAGAAGTGGAGCAACTCAGTCTGATACTGTATCATACATACTGATTACATCCCAAATGGGCCCCCCTCTTCACTAGAGCCCTATGAACCCTGGTCAAAAGGAGTGCTATAGTGCACAGGGAAATAGGGTGTAATTTGGGACACACCCCACTGACACACTGTCAGAGGAATGCATGAACTGAGAGGCAACTGATCGTTTCAGAGCTGAAACATGGATTTAAATTACACTCACTCTAGCTTGCTATTCTCCTCCATAGGTTCTGAGCTGAAACATGGATTTAAATTACACTCACTCTAGCAAGCTATTCTCCTCCATAGGTTCAGAGCTGAAACATGGATTTAAATTACACTCACTCTAGCAAGCTATTCTCCTCCATAGGTTCAGAGCTGAAACATGGATTTAAAATTACACTCACTCTAGCTTGCTATTCTCCTCCATAGGTTCAGAGCTGAAACATGGATTTAAATTACACTCACTCTAGCTTGCTATTCTCCTCCATAGGTTCAGAGCTGAAACATGGATTTAAAATTACACTCACTCTAGCTTGCTATTCTCCTCCATAGGTTCAGAGCTGAAACATGGATTTAAAATTACACTCACTCTAGCTTGCTATTCTCCTCCATAGGTTCAGAGCTGAAACATGGATTTAATGCCACCCATCATATATAGCTGTTCTCTCCCCCTCCCCACAACAGGTGTCATGGTCCGACCCAGGGTTCAGGTCACACTGGGGTCAAGGAGCTTATGCTGCATTCAGATATAGCCGACTTCAAAATAGCTGCTTAGGAATTGTAGCATATGGATGAAACATATCCGGTTGTTTGACTGAGCAGAGTAGCGTGTAACCTGTATAATTTGTTATGTCCACAGGGGGATACAAAACATGGGGACACAGACACAAAGCCACAAATACAGATATAATGTAATAAGGGGCATTTTGAATACAGTGTTTGACATGACAATGAATGAAAAGGCCAGGAGGCATTCATAGAATACCAATAGGATCCCTATGGAGGCCTTATTGTGACAGGGTAGAAACCAAAGTGTTGGTCAGTGTTTCCCATGGGAGTGGGACCCTACAATCTTTGGCTACATTAAAATGGTTTCTCTTACTTCATGTAGCTAACGTTCACACTTTGCGTATTCCTCTCAGATTTAGAAGATACTGTTGCACAAACATGCTGATTTAGGCCTACACCATCACAGGTATCAGTATTAGCTAGCGACGTTTGCAACTTACTAAGAAAATACCAACTACCTGTTTGCAGACAGTAAGATACACAAACCAAGTGTAATTATAGAACGCTTGTGGATTTATATTAAGAAGCAAATTGGAAAGCTGCATCGTTGGCATCAATCAACATATTGTTGCATCTGCTGAATCGACCATGCAGACTGAAGAGTGGACGGTCAGCAGATGATCTCTGGTGGTCGAGCAACAAGGCTCGGTGAGTGACACACACACACACACACACGCACACAGCTTACCCTGGACACCGTGAGGGGCATGCTGAAGTCTTTCCCCCCCTGAAGTCTGAATCCCCATGGTGCTGGACCGTTGAGGGTTATACAGTATATACTCATGGCCTATAGAGGAGAGAAGAGAGAGGGTTATTCCTGGAATAAATAAGAGAGAGAGAGAGAGAGGACACTGAACAAAAATATAAAAACACAACATGTAAAAGTGTTGGTCCCATGTTTGATGAGCTGAAATAAATTATCCCTGAAATGTTCCATACGCACAAAAAGGTTATTTCTCACATTTTGTGCACAAATGCGTTTACATCCCTGTTAGTGAGCATTTCTCCTTTGCCAAGACGGCATATCAATAAGCTGATTAAACAGCACGATCATTACATAGGTGCACCTTGTGCTGCGGACAATAAGATGCCACTCTAAAATGTGCATTTTTATCACAACACAATGTCACAGATGTCTCAAGTTTTGAGGGAGCGTGCAATTGCCATGCTGACTGCAGGAATGTCCACCAATGTCGTTCTAGAGAATTTGGCAGTAAGTCCAACCGATCTCACAACAGCAAACCACGTGTAACCACGCCAGCCCAGGACCTCCACATCCGGCTTCTTCACCTGCGGGATCATATGAGACCATCCACCCAGACAGCTAATGAAACTGAGGAGTATTTCTGTCTGTAATAAAGCCCTTGTGGGGAAAAACCTCATTCTGATTGGCTGGGCCTGGCTCCCCATGGCAGCGCCCCTGCCCAGTCATGTGAAATCCATAGATTAGGTCCTAATGAATTTATTTCAATTGACCTACAATGAGCTAAGGTTTTAAACCCTTGCATAGAACTACATGCAAGGCCTGTTCCTCTGAGGAGAGTTGGTATGGATGGGCTTGCCTTGGCAGCAGAACACACAACACAGCAGGGACTCAGAGTTCCCTCAGCCCCAGGTCCTCACAGGTTGCATCCTATATGGCACCCTAATTCCTTTGTAGTGCACTACTTTTTGACCTGCGCCCTGTGAACAGTAGTGCACTATGTGGAGAATAGGTTACCATTTAGGACAGTGTTTCCCAAACCAGCATCTATAAACGCGTGCCGATTAGCTGAATCAGAGGTGATAGATGTGTTGGAATGATTCCACCATGTAGCTCCTTAAATGGGTCACAGTGTAGAAGATCTAACACATTCTCAGTTGTTTTCATGTCACCCAGAAAGCAACCAAACAAGGAGCCAGTTAGGACCTCTTCACACTACTTAGACTGACTGACCACACACACACACACACACACACACACACACACACACAGTCCAGGCTAGAGATACTTGTGTAGTTTAAAGCGATGGAACTACATTTTACATTTTAGTCATTTAGCAGACGCTCTTATCCAGAGCGACTTACAGTAGTGAATACATACATTTCATTTTATGCATTTTTTTTTTTTTGTACTGGCTCCCCCGTGGGAATCGAACCCACAACCCTGGCATTGCACACACCATGCTGGCGTTGCAAACACCATGCTCTACCAACTGAGCCACAGGGAAGGCCAAATCTCATTTTTTTTTTAAAGAGATGTCTCCCACACTTCCTCCTGAGGGAGTCATCTACACCACATAGCCCCTCTGAGTGGTAAAGTGTAAAGATAACAGCTCTCCCAGACCACGTCCCTGCAAAAAAATTACCTTCATTCTCTGTTTGCCAGATTGCATTAAAATCAAGTGTGCAAACATGGCTTAGATGAGAAGCTCCTGTATAGTTTGAATTTCTATCCTTATTTTGTTTGTCTCTATACTATGGTATTTACGGTATGATAAATAGCTGAACTCAGGAGGTGAGGGAGGAATGTAATACCAGCCACATCACATCCAAGGACTGTAAAACAGAGAGAGTTACAAATCCGAAGTTGGAGACAGACCCGACAAGACATATTTTATTCATGTAAATCCACCCTTAGGTCACGACCCTTTAAACCAGGGTCACAAAAGGAAGGAATGTGCCATGACCCACCAGTGGGCTCTAACACAACTAACTCAAAATGTTTCAAGACGCTGCTGTGCAAAGCGATGGAATATCTACCCATGGAATCCTACAGGAAGAGAGTGCAAGGTCTGACTGGAGTTACTTATTACAGAAAACTAGAAGACTATTTTCTACAAATATCTCATTAAAGTCTAACGCTAGGCTAAACTGCATTAGATGACTAAAATGTATTTTCTATTTTCTACAAATATCTCATTAAAACGTTAGAACAGGAGCTACCCATACGGAAGAGCTCAAGTCTGGACTTCAGACTGGGAGCCCTGGGTCATATATTCAAGGAAAACAGAAGAAAGACTGAAACGGAGTGTCTACATCAATTCTTGACCAATAAGAAATTACTGTTTTCGGGGGGGGGGGGGGGGGGGGGGGTTTCTTTGCAAAAAAAATTTTTTGCTACGTTGTGCACTAATAAATACAACCCAGAGTCACATCCACCTCTGGTCTGAATGACATACTGACAGTCAGACATACAGTGTTCAGAGAACAGCGGAGGGACATTGCTTTTACATTCAGGTGACCCCAAACAGACTTACAGTACCAGTCAAAAGTTGACACACCTACTCATTAAAGGGTTTTTCTTATTTATTTTTTTGTACTATTTTCTACATTGTACAATACTTGTGAAGACGTCAAAACTATGAAATAACACATATGGAATTAGGTAGTAACCAAACAAAAAAGTGCAAACAACTCAAAATATATTTTAGGTTCTTCAAAAGTAGCCACCCTTTGCCTTGATGAGAGCTTTGTACACTCTTGGCATTCTCTCAACCAGCTTCATGATAAATGCTTTTCCAACAGTCTTGAAGGAGTTCCCACATATGCTGAGCACTTGTTGGCTGCTTTTCCTTCACTCTGCGGTCCAACTCATCCCAAACCATCTCAATTGGGTTGAGGTTGGGTGATTGTGGAGGTCAGGTCATCTGATGCAGCACTCCATCACTCTCCTTCTTGGTCAAATAGCCCTTACACACCCTGGAGGTGTGTTTTGGGTCATTGTCCTGTTGAAAAAAAACACATGATAGTCCCACTAAGCCCAAACCAGATGGGATGACGTATCGCTGCAGAATGCTGTGGTAGCCATGCTGGTTATGTGTGCCTTGAATTCTAAATAAATCACAGACTGTGTCACCAGCAAAGCACCCCCACACCATCACACCTCCTCCTCCATGCTTCACAGTGGGAACCACACATGTAGAGATCCTCCGTTCAAAGATAAACCAAAGACACGGCGGTTGGAACCAAACATTTCAAATTTGGACTCAGACTAAAAAGGACAGATTTCAACCGGTCTAATGTCCATTGCTCGTGTTTCTTGGCCCAAGCAAGTCTTCTTCTTGTTGGTGTCCTTCAGTAGTGGTTTCTTTGCAGTATTTTGACCATGAAGGCCTGATTCACACAGTCTCCTCTGAACAGTTGATGTTGAGATGCTTCTGTTACTTGAACTCTGTGCAGCATTTATTTGGGCTACAATTTCTGAGGCTGGTAACTCTAATGAACATATCCTCTGCAGCAGAGGTAACTCTGGGTCTTCCTTTCCTGTGGCGGTCCTCATGAGAGCCAGTTTCAACATAGAGCTTAATGGTTTTTGTGAAGAAACTTTCAAAGTTCTTGACATTTTCCAGATTTAAGACATGAAGGTCAGTCAAGTAATGATGGACTATCATTTCTCTTTGCTTATTTGAGCTGTTCTTGCCATAAAATGGACTTGGTCTTTTACAAAATAGGTCTATCTACTGTATACCAACCCTACCTTGTCACAACACAAATGATTGTCACAACACAAACGCATTAAGGAAATAAATTCCCAAAATTCACTTTTAACAAGGCACACCTATTAATTGAAATGCATTCCAGGTAACTACCTTGTGAAACTGGTTGAGAGAATGTCAAGAATGTGGAAAGCTGTCAAGGCAAAGTGGCTACTTTGCAGAATCACAAATATAAAATATAATTTGATTTGTTTACCACTTTTTTGGTTACTACGTGATTCCATATGTTATTTCATAGTATTTAATATTGTCGCTATTATTCTACAATGTAGAAAATAGTAAAAATAAATTAAACCCTGGAATGAGTAGGTGTGTCCAAACTTTTGACTGGTACTGTATACAGAGCGGCTTACAGTGAGTACATTTAACTAACGTAAGTCAAGTCACAGCAATAAAGCTACATGAATGGCATACTATGTATAGACCACAAACTAGGCTAAATCTGTCCATTGTTATGTCCTTATTATAAACTAAGAAAAAACAAATTAATATGTAGGCCTAGTACAATTCTGTCACATGACATCCAGGAAACAAACAGAGGGAAGGTAGCCTAGTGGTTAGAGCGTTGGGCTAGTAACCGAAAAGGTTGCAAGATTGAATTCCCGAGCTGACAAGGTAGAAAATCTGTCGTTCTGCCCCTGAAAAAGGCAGTTAACCTACTGTTCCTAGGCCGTCATTGAAAATGAGAATTTGTTCTTAACGGACTTGCCTAGTTAAATAAAGGTAAAATAAATTTAAATAAAAAGGGACACTTCTAGAGACTGTATTTACGCTGTCCACTTTTATTCCACATACTAACCAAAAGTTAGTCTGTCCGCAAACAAATACCCTTCAAATCCATAGAAGTTGTATAATTGCCTTCGTTGTTAAAATGTATCTGTCAAAGTAATACAGGTTTAATTACATTGATACAGCGTATTTCCTTCGCTCACAGCCAGCACAACACATAACCCATGTCATTTTAAGAACCAAGGACAACCTGAGACCTAAGGCCATGACACTTAATGCTCTTGCCAAATTAGTTACAAGCCTAATGATAACCTCAACCCCCCCACCCCACCCCCACCCCCCATAACTCTCTCCTCCAAGGTATCCAAAACCTCACCACGACACAGAGCTACCTGCAATGCAAACATACCTTGTCCTGATGAGGCCCTCCTGGTAACCCAAAGCTGGCAGAAAGCTACAGAAGTGCTAGAGTACTGAAGCAGGATGGGCTGACTCTCTCCCTCCCCCAGTGACACAGCTAGGCAGACAGGCAAGCCCCCCCACACTCCTCTCCTCAGAGAGCTATATAAGGAATGTAAAACTACACCAAACTATTTCAGCCCTACACCCGCATGAGTCACGGAGAAGGGGGGCAGCAACGAGCAGAAGGAGCAGGAGAGGAACATTGACTACCCATATTATCTGGCACCGACTTTGCACATAAAAGCCAAAAGATATTTAGAACGAGAGGAATGGCAAAGGAAGAGAAGAGCAGAAGATAAATGAAGACCAGTAAGGAACACATTCCTTCCAGAAGTACATTATAACCTTAACCAAACCAGCAATTAGAATATAGGACATCAAAAAGAGAGACAGACCTGGTTTGACTTTTTTCTATACGCAGTGAAAAAGTTACTTTGATTTATGTTTAAAACTAAATCCAAAGTATTGATAAGGTGTCGGCTACATGTACTAAAAACAAGTCAACCCCAACGAGCTTCTGCTATTAGAAAATGCTATCTGCCCTCTGAACTAGCTCCTGGTAGTGTGTTTATACAGACGTCAGCAAGCATAGCTCTCCACAGCCTAGTATCCTACAGATCTAAATAGATGTAACATCTAGACTGATGGAACGTGTGAAAGGTCACACGAAAAATAAAAATAAAATAAAAAAAGGGATGGTAACAAATTTGAGAATCCTGTCACTGGGCCTTCAGTATTTCCTTCAAGACCAGAGACACACTTTCAAAGTTTAGAAGAGCAGCCAGATGTCAACGCCCAGAAAAAGCAGGTTCAGGAGGTCCTGTAAATAAATACTGAAATACCCTCTTTAGCTAAATGAGACTTGATCATATACTGAAATACCCTCTTTAGCTAAATGAGACTTGATCATATACTGAAATACCCTCTTTAGCTAAATGAGACTTGATCATATACTGAAATACCCTCTTTAGCTAAATGAGACTTGATCATATACTGAAATACCCTCTTTAGCTAAATGAGACTTGATCATATACTGAAATACCCTCTTTAGCTAAATGAGACTTGATCATATACTGAAATACCCTCTTTAGCTAAATGAGACTTGATCATATACTGAAATACCCTCTTTAGCTAAATGAGACTTGATCATATACTGAAATACCCTCTTTAGCTAAATGAGACTTGATCATATACTGAAATACCCTCTTTAGCTAAATGAGACTTGTTCATATACTGAAATACCCTCTTTGGCTAAATGGAGACTTGTTCATATACTGAAATACCCTCTTTAGCTAAATGGAGACATGTTTATGTAGCCCACACTCCAGAATCAAAATTAAAAGTTTGTTTTTTATTCTATTCAACTCAAACTAAGCTTCAATTGCAAATTACACTGAGTATTCAACACATTAAGAAGTACTCTTTCCATGAGAGACTGACCAGGTGAAAGCTATGATCCCTTATTGATGTCACTGGTTAAATCCACTTAAAAATCAGTGTAGATGAAGGGGAGGAGACGACTTAAAAGTCCTTCTTTAACCTTAGAGACAACTGAGACATGGATTGTGTATATGTACCGTTCAGAGGGTGAATGGGCAAGACAACACATTTAAGTGCCTTTTGAACGGGGGTATGGTAGTAGGTGCCAGACGCACCGGTTTGTGTCGAGAACTGCAACGATGCTGTTTTTTTTAATGCTCAACAGTTTCACGTGTGCATCAAGAACGGTACTTCACCCAAAGGACATCCAGCCAACTTGACAACTGTGGGAAGCATTGGAGGGGGTACAAGGTGTTCCTATTGGAGGGGGGTACAAGGTGTTCCTATTGGAGGGGGGTACAAGGTGTTCCTATTGGAGGGGGGTACAAGGTGTTCCTATTGGACGGGGGTACAAGGTGTTCCTATTGGACGGGGGTACAAGGTGTTCCTATTGGACGGGGGTACAAGGTGTTCCCATTGGAGGGGGTACAAGGTGTTCCTAATGTCTGGTATACTCTGTGTATATCCATGGGAATGCTGGTGGAATGCCGATGTGAAATGGCTAGCTAGTTAGCGGTGGTGAGCGCTAATAGCGTTTCAAATCGGTGACGTCACTCGCTCTGAGACCTTGAAGTAGTTGTTCCCCTTGCTCTGCAAGGGCCGCGGCTTTTGTGGAGTGATGGGTAACGGTGCTTCGAGGGTCCCTGGTTTCGAGCCCAGGTAGGGGCGAGGAGAGGGACGGAATCTACACTGTTACTTTCTCCATGTGTCAAAATGAAAATACTCAGAGGTTAACCCAGTAGTTTACCGTAACAGCCACTGGCAACAAAGACATGAAAGTGTTGCCTTGCATACAGACAGAGTGATAACAATTGGCATGCGGACTGCAGTAATGTCCACCAAAGCTTTGAATTTTCATTTCTCTACCATAAGCCACCTCCAACGTTGTTTTAAAGAATTTGGCAGTACATTGAACTGGCCTCACAACCTCAGACCACGTGTAACAACGCCAGCCCAGGACCTCCACATCCAGCTTCTTCACCTGCGGGATCGTCTGAGGGTTGGGCAGAGGAGTATTTCTGTCTGTAATAAAGCCCCTTTTCTGGGTAAAAACTCCTGAATTGGCTGGGCCTGCCTCCCCAGCAAGTTTGCTTGGCTCCCAAGTTGGTGGGCCTATACCCCCCTCCCAGGTCCACCCACGGCTGCGCCCCTGCCCAGTCATGTGAAATCCATAGATTAGACTCTAAAATGTACTTATTTCAATTGACTGATTTCCTTATATGAACTGTAATGCAGGAAAATCTTTTAAATTGTTGCATGTTGAGTTTATATTTTTATTCAGTATAAATGTAAGTGTTGTAACCCCCCCAAAAAAACTATATTTGGCCAACACTAAATTATGGAACGAGGGCTGATCAATAAATTGGTGGTATTAAAACATAGAAAGTGATATCCATAATTTTACATTATCGCTCTACTAACATGGATAGGATACCATGTAACTCCAACACCATACATACAGTATCTTGTAAAAAACGAAGGAAACTGTTAAACACAACTTTTGAACAAGACCATGTGTTGTAATATATACAATATATTGGTCTTGAATATTGTGGAATGCGATAAGAAAGGACTGCAAGATCAAGACAGGCCCGATCAAGACAAGACCCACTTCGAGGTCTAGACCGCTTTATCGCCGCCGGGAAAATGTTATTCCACCAAGGAAAAACAGCAAAATATCTTACTTTCATGTAAAAGAAAAGCAGCAACTTAAATATCCTCCATTTTTTTCCATTGTAACTTCATACACTCTAACGTCAGACAAGGGTATGTATGTTTTACAGACTTGGCTACAACAAACTTCCACTGGAATCCATGTAGAAATCCGATAGTTGATCAATTAGAATAAACTTTTCTCCATTAACCTACCTCCTTGTCATTATGATGATCGGCGGACATCGTGAGTCGGCCTACCGTAGTCGAGATCTGAAAAGAAATAATGTGAATCAAACAAGTAACCCAGCCGAAAAGTAAACTTCGGACTTCCTCGACTTGGTCGTCAGGGGCACTGTGGATCCCTTCAGCAGTAATCAGCATTCATTCCTGTTGAGCAGCGTCCTACTGTAACGTCAGCAAGTCACATGGAGGGGTAGGCGATCCCTGCCCTTCTTCTGTGGCCCTTCTTCTGTGCTCTGCTGTGAGAGAGGTGGTGCGCTGGAGACGTTTTCCCCCTAACAGTCTCTATTTCCTATATATTCTGGGGTAGGCGATCCCTGCCCTTCTTCTGTGCTCTGCTGTGAGAGAGGTGGTGCGCTGGAGACGTTTTCCCCCTAACAGTCTCTATTTCCTATATATTCTGGGGTAGGCGATCCCTGCTCTTCTTCTGTGGCCCTTCTTCTGTGCTCTGCTGTGAGAGAGGAGGTGCGCTGGAGACTGTCTCTATTTCCTATATATTCTGAAATATCTAAAGGCGACTAAGAATAAGCAATATCAATTGCCTGCCTCACATGACGCTAAAATAATCACTCTTATTATTATTATGCAGAAAGGTTTAATCATTTATTGTATTTTGATTATATTCTAATTCTGATAGTATGCTCTATTCTATACTAACAAATAGAAAAAAAGTTTATACATAATAGCCTAATTAGGCAAGAAGGAAACGTTTAGTTCAGATACCAGTTGGGAAATAGGAGTGTATTTCATAGGTTTGTCCAGCAGATAGAGACACATCCTAATAAACCAAAATGAAAAAGTTGGAAGTACGATGTGGCAGGCGAGGCAAGTTGAAAGTGAGCAATCATGAATCATCCCAGACAGAAGAAGCTGACTAACTAACATTAGTCTTTATTCTATTAGCTGACAACAGTTCATGTAAAGTTGGGTTAGTTACATGTTCTACCCGAGTATAGATATATCCACCATCATAACGCTTCTCTCTCAGCTCAATTCATGGATAACCAGCGATAATATAACGGTATTCAGCGGCTAGCTACACTTCCATTTTTATTTGTTTTGTTGTTGTTTGTTTGTTTGTTGTTGTTGTGGTGAAAAGATGGCTGATTCAGATTTGTGCTTCGCCTCTGACAACGGAGTGTTGCCCGTCGAGGTGGACCCAGCAGCGGCTTTCTTAGCCCAGCAAGAGACCGACATCGCGGTGATAGAGAGCGAAATCCCGGTGATAGAGAATAACGACGACGGAGGACCCGGAGCGGTGGACGGATCCGTTGAACAACCGCCGGTAGCGGATTCGCCTGCTCCTGGAGAATACGGTAAAACATTGCTAACTAGATGCTAAGTTAGCATGTTAGCTAAACTAACTCCTAAACTAGAAGTACATAAAACGGAGACGACAACATTTAACTTTTACTATAGTAACCAGACAAACTAGTGAGTTAGTTAGCTAAATTAGCCTGGTTTTAGTACTATAGTAACCAAACTAGTTAGTTAGTTAGCTAAATTAGCCTGGTTTTAGTACTATAGTAACCAGACAAACTAGTTGGTTAGCTAAATTAGCCTGGTTTTAGTACTATAGTAACCAGACAAACTAGTTGGTTAGCTAAATTAGCCTGGTTTTAGTACTATAGTAACCAGACAAACTAGTTGGTTAGCTAAATTAGCCTGGTTTTAGTACTATAGTAACCAGACAAACTAGTTGGTTAGCTAAATTAGCCTGGTTTTAGTACTATAGTAACCAGACAAACTAGTTAGTTAGCTAAATTAGCCTGGTTTTAGTACTATAGTAACCAGACAAACTAGTTGGTTAGCTAAATTAGCCTGGTTTTAGTACTATAGTAACCAGACAAACTAGTTAGTTAGCTAAATTAGCCTGTTTTTTTAATTAGCTAATTGACAACTGTCAATGTAAACGGTAACGTTATTTTAGTTGGAGGAAGCACACTAACGTTACACCCTGACTGGAATAATGTCTAAATGAGGACTAAAGTTTTAATCACTTGTCTGGATAATGATTGTGTAATGTCTTGAAGATTACCTTCAGGTTAAATTAGGTTAGCCCATTGTTTGCGGTGAGAAACTAGTTTACCTTAGTGTCCAAACAGGTGTTTAATACATTTACTGTGTCACTAGATATCCACCCACCGAAAGCAAATTAATTTTAGTTAACGTAGGTTAGAATAATGTTAATTAATCATGTCATGTACGGTTCTTTTAAAGTCGTTTTGTTGTTTCATCTGTCAGATGCCGGATTTGCAGAGATATCAGCAGCCACGGTAAACGGAAACAGGTTTGTGCTGGTAAGAGAGGAACATTAATGAGAATTAACCTTTATTTTAATTTTTTTAAATGATGTACTTGGACATGTTATTGCAGGTTAGTTTTGTAAGTGATGCTGTACCTGTAGTAGATGACACACCTGAAATAGGTACTGCATTCTCTATGGTAAGGCCATTGTTGTTCAAGGAAGCATGACAAGAGAAAAGTTCTTGGGTAATGTAAAGACCAACTGCCTGTAAAAATAATATATATATATATATATATATCTTTTAGAAAACAGCCTATGAGTCCAAATAATTTATTCTACTGTCAAAATTGACAACAGTGTAAATAGTATAATTTTGGCTAAAATCAATGTCATCCAAAACAGTGTTTTGTACCTGAGTATGTCACAACATAATGTCAATTCAGATTGGGTTTGTTTCAATCCTGCCTACAGCTGGCAGCACACAAGTAATCATCACAGACCCCAGCATCATGCCTTGGTAAATGTGGTTTGACTTTGGATATCCCAATGGGGCTAGTTAGGGATAATCTGTAAACTACACAATGTAGGCTACGTGGGACTATATGCTCAAATTCCAATACTTAAAAAAAAAACTCAAAACAACTCTAAATTCATATACAGATATTGAAAGCATTTAATGACAACTAAAAGCTGTGCAACATGAATATTGTCTCATTTTACATTGTGTAATTTATTGTTAATCCAACTTTGCCATGGTTGCACACCAAGGCTGAAGCTTATTGGTGAAAAATAATGGCTAACTCTTCCCACCTGCAAACACGCACACAAGACATCCACATCAAACCACACCCCGAAACCAACTCACCTTTGAATTGTCATGGCCGTTGGTATTTCTTAATGAGCCAAATCTAAAATGGGGCCAAATCAGGAAGTTCAGCTGCTCTTTAAGGATTTCTGCATTTGCTCCTCAGTGTCCAGCTGTTACTATTGAATGACCTGGTTGTCCTCATGCCTTATTAGTGCTGAGCGATTAATGCTTTTTGAGGTCGGTTAGATTATAAAAAAAATGATCACAGATTTCAGTTTCAATGGTTTTTTTGGGGGGGACGGACGACATTAAAAGCATTATGTGAGTTGAATGCTGTAACAACAGAATAAAATTGTTTCATAAAAGTCCCATGATTGTAGTGACTAATGCTTATCACTTATTAACAATCATTTAATGATTGTGTTTCACTCCAAGTCATCTTCTCATCTCTATAGAGCTGCTGTCTTGACAAAATCAATATTTTAGTATTTATTCAAAGTAAATAAGTCATAGGCCAATTTATTTAACTGCTGAATACCAACTATCCATCACTTAAATCGTGTATTTTCAGGCTCGCGAAGTAATTGCTTTCTATCCCCCTCGATCGTGTGTTCTTCTCTCTTTGTCTCTGCCGCACAGACCGGACAAGTTTAAGCAGGTGCGCAGTGGATTATGGTCATTGTAGTTAATTACCAAGTTGTCTGCACTAAACTGTGTTGAATATTGGTCTGTTGGAAACTACAAATCCATACTACAATCGCATAGTTCAGGCTTGATCTGATTTATCTCTACAGAAACTGCACATCGAGCTCACAGATAAAAATGGTACAAAAATGGAATTCTAATATTTGAATCGACGTCGGTCAATTAGTTGTTTAATAACCAACATTTTGGTTAATCGCTCGGCACTATGCCTTATGTATGGTGTTTGTCTAGTCTGCAGGCACCACAAGCTAGGATACATCAGTTCATAATGGGCTAGTCTATGCCTGGTCTTATGGCTGCGTTTACACGGGCAGCCCAATTCTGATTTATTTTTCCACTAATTGGTCTTTTGACCAATCAGATCAGATCTTTTGCCAATAATTGGTCTGCCTTTGTAAATGCAGCCTATGACTGGTGGTCCTTATGTCTGGTCCTGGTTCTTCTCCCCCCGCCCCCAGGAGTCCAACGGTCCATCGGACAGCTATGCGGCCATCGCCCAGGTGGACTCTCTGAGAGCAGAGCCTGAGAGCCTGCGTAAGTGGAGGGAGGAGCAGAAGGCACGGCTGGAGCAACTAGGTAAGTTGTGCCCTATATAGTGCACTACTTTTAGCCAGGGTCCATAGGGCTCTGGTCAAAAGTAGTGCACTATGTAGGGAATAGGGTGCCAGTTTGGGGACACACAGCTACTTCAGACTTGCATACTAATACCGCTGCGGTACATGCAGTATCTACCGCTGACTTCTCAGTCAGTATTTTGTACACACTGACAAAGGTTGACACCTAAATGTCTCATTCTTTCCCCTGCCTGCTAAAAAGCTAAATAAAAGACCTATAAATATTAGGTTGAATAGTCGTGTGTATTTCTGTGTGTGAACCAGCCTTCATTTGGGTTCCACTCAGTGTCTTGTCCTGTATGGTATGCTTGAGTTGTTCTTGCTGTATAGTTGATCTCCTGAGAAAAGAGCACCACCTTCTGTAGCTCATACAATGCATTGTGGACTAAAACATTTCATCCTGGGTAGTATTCATTAGTGCACACCATAGCAAAACCTTTATTGCAACGAAAAATGAAAACAAGTTATTTTTATTGGACAAAATCACGTAGTCCTGCCCATTTCCGCCTGTTTGCTTCCGTTTCGTTCCTATTGAATAATACCCTGGTTTTGTTCAGATTCTGTATTGATCATACCATCCCCATATTTTCCTGTGTGTGTATGTGAACCCTGAAGACTCTGCTTCCAAGGCTGCGGAGGCTGAGTGGAAAGAGAAGGCCAAGAAAGAGCTGGAGGACTGGCATGTGCACCAGAATGAACAGATGGAGAAGAACAAGGCCAACAACAGGTTAGTTCCTACCTAACTCTGTTTACTTCCTACATGGTTCCCTCAACTAACATAACAGGAAATACAAGTATAACAATATACATTAGGCTAAATATGTATCTGAATGAATCTGAATGAATCGTTCACTATCAGAATCTAAGAGCAACAATGTTCTAAGAATGTGTGTTTGTATGGTTATTTCCTTGTTATTTCGTGACATCAGACCAGGAAATGGGATTTATAAGCTTAGGTTTACAGACTTCCAATAGACTGTCACAGAAAGTTGACTTTATTCATGTACCTAAAAAAAAGAAGATATAATAATGTGGACAGGATTTCCTGGTAAATATCCTAAACAGAGTGGAAACTTGGAACTGTGATAGCTGAGCTGACCTCTGGCCCCAGGGCTCCGATGTTTTGTTGGCCTGCTTTTTTTTGTTGTTGTTGTAACAGCCAGATATTGTTCATTATTTAGGGTATGTCACCAAGCTGAAATGTTGTTGTAATAGATCTGAACTGGCATAAACTAAGGAAAGTGGATGGATTTCTCAACCGTATTTCTTTGAGCTAATGAAATAACTAAATGACACGTGACTTCTAATTTGCGTTTTTGTATTGATTTATCAAAGTTGATTTTAACTGTGAACTAACGTTTAACTATTTTAACGCCCTGTGTTATCCTACATTTACAGTGCATTCAGAAAGTATTCAGACCTCTTGACTTTTTCCACATTTTGTTACGTTACAGCTTTATTCTAAAATTGATTAAATTGTAGTTTTTCCTCATCAATCTACACACAATACCCCATAATTACAAAGCAAAAACAGGTTTTTAGATTTTTTTTGTGCAAATGTATAAAAATAAAGCACTGAAATATATCACATTTACATAAGTATTCAGACCCTTTACTCAGTACTTTGTTGAAGCACCTTTGGTAGCGATTACAGCCTCAAGTCTTCTTGGGTATGACGCTACAAGCTTGGCACATCTGTATTTGGTGAGTTTCTCCCATTCTTCAATACAGATCCTCTCAAGCTCTGTCAGGTTAGATGGGGAGCGTCGCTGCACAGCTATTTTCAGGTCTCTAGAGATGTTCGATGGGGTTCAAGTCCGGGCTCTGGATGGGCCACTCAAGGACATTCAGAGACTTGTCCCAAAGCCACTCCTGCATTGTCTTGGCTGTGTGCTTAGGGTCGTTGTCCTGTTGGAAGGTGAACCTTCGCCCCAGTCTGGAGGTCCTGAGTGCTCTGGAGCAGGTTTTCATCAAGGATCTCTCTGTACTTTGCGCCGTTCATCTTTCCCTATATCCTGACTAGTCTCCCAGTCCCTGCCGCTGAAAAACATCCCCACAGCACGATGCCGCCACCACCATGCTTCACCATAGGGATGGTGCCAGGTTTCCTCCAGATGTGATGCTTGGCATTCTGGCCAAAGAGTTCAATCTTAGTTTCATCAGACCAGATAATCTGACCAAGGTCCTTCTCCCTCATCTTGGTGGTCCCAAACTTCTTCCATTAAATATATATATATATATATATAACTAGGCAGATAAGAACAAATTCTTCTTGACAATGAAGGCCTACCGGGGAACAGTGGGTTAACTGCCTTGATCAGGGGCAGTGTTAGAGCCGATTAGGACATATTTGTATAAAAGACTGAACATCCATGTACATTTGTGTAAATATATTAAATATGAATGTGTATGTTGAAATATTAGTTACGTACCTTTATGATTTATATTTATCTGATTGAGATGTATTCATTTGTTGTTAGTGTAACTTCGTTTTTGTCCCACCCTCTTGCCCATTCATTATACTGCGGTAAGTGTGTTAGGATAAAGGCAGGAAGTTGGGCCTTCAGGGGGGAGGAGTCCTTGCTAGACGCGGGAGCGGTATAGTTTTTTGACCATACAGACATACAGACAGGTCATATTATGTATTTTCCATGTCAAGTAATATATACTTTAAGTTGATTGGATAATCATTTTTTTTGTTAGATATAAGAAGAATAAACATTTGTGTTACACCATATCCCTGGATCACATTGAATGTTGGGCTGTTTGGAAACCTTGAGTGTGGACTGTATGCGACCAAACAACCCCGCTCCAGGCTTGGGCAGTGGCTATGGTAAAGAGGAAAGGAAGCCGCTTCAGGCTTGGGCAGTGGCTATGGTAAAGAGGAAAGGAAGCCGCTTCAGGCTTGGGCAGTGGCTATGGTAAAGAGGAAAGGAAGCCACTACAGGCAGAATGACAAATTTGTACCTTGTCAACTCAAGGATTCGATCCAGCAACTTTTCGGTTACTGGCCCAACGCTCTAACCAATAGGCTACCTGCCACCCCATCTTTGAGAATGATGGAGGCCACTGTGTTCTTGGGGACCTTCAATGCTGCAGACATTTTTTGGTACCCTTCTCCAGATCTGTGCCTCGACATAATCCTGTCTCGGAGCTCTACGAACAATTCCTTCAACCTCATGGCTTGGTTTTTGCTCTGACATGCACTGTCAACTGTGGGAGCTTAAATAGACAGGAGTGTGCCTTTCCAAATCAGGTCCTATCAATTGAATTTACCACAGGTGGACTCCAATCAAGTTGTAAAAACATCAAGGATTATCAATGGAAACAGGAAGCACCTGAGCTCAATTTCAAGTCTCTTAGCATAAAGTCTAAATGCTTATGTAAATAAGGTATTTCAGTTTTTATTTTATACATTTGCAAGAATTTCTAAACCTGTTTTCGCTTCGTCATTATGGGGTATTGTGTGTATATTGAGGGGGGGGGGAATACTTGAATCCATTTTAGAATAAGGCTGTAACGTAACAAAATGTGGAAAAAATGAAGGGGTCTGAATACTTTCTGTAAATGACTATTAAAGTATTTCTATCCAGTTCATGCTTTTCTCTTTCAGTCGTAAACATCTTTTATTCTTTGGGGTCTTTGCTTTCGTGTTCTGTACTGAACAAAAAATATAAAACGCAACATGCAAACATTTCAAAGATTTTACTGAATTACTGTAAAATTATTAAATTGAAATGAATTCATTAGGCCCTAATCTACTGATTTTCACATGAGTAAGAATACAGATATGTTGGTCACAAAAAAAAGTAGGGTTGTGGATCAGAAAACCAGTCAGTATCTGGCGCGACACATCTCCTTTGCGTAGAGTTGATCAGGCTGTTGATTGTGGCCTATGTATTTTTACATTTTTTACATTTCACCTTTATTTAACCAGGTAAGCTAGTTGAGAACAAGTTCTCATTTACAACTGCAAATGGTGTCCCACTCCTCTTCAGTGGCGGATGTCCAACTGGATGTTGGCGGGAACTGGAAACCACTGTCATACACAATCATCCAGAGCATCCCAAACATGCTCAATGGCTGACATGTCTGAGTATGCAAGTCATGGAAGAACTGAGACAATTTCTGGAAGTTGAAAATGTGTACATATCCTTGCGACATGGGGCCGTGCGTTATCATGCTGAAACAAAGGTGATGGCAGCGGATCAACGGCACGACAAGGGGCCTCAGGATCACGGTATCTATACAATATAAACAAAAATATGTGGACACCCCTTCAAATTTGTGGATTCTGCTGTTCAGGGTTTGGTGAATGCCAGGAGGACAGTACCTGCCGTAATACAGTTTGGTGGAGGAGGAATAATGGTCTGGGGATGTTTTTCATGGTTCAGGCCCCTTAGTTCCAGTGGAAATCTTAACGCTACAGAATACAATGGCATTCTAGATGATTCTGTTCTTCCAACTTTGTGGCTACATTTTGGGGAAGGCCCTTTCCTGTTTCAGCATGACAATGCCCCCTGTGCACAAAGCGAGGTCCATACAGAAATGGTTTGTTGAGATAGGTGTGGAAGAACTTGACTGGCCTGCACAGAGTCCCCCGCAGCAATGTTCCAACATCTAGTGGAAAGCTTTCCCAGAAGAGTAGAGGCTGTTATAGCAGCAAAAGGTGTGGACCAACTCCATATTAATGCCCATGATTTTGGAATGAGATATTCGACAAGTAGGTGTCCACATACTTTTGTCATGTATGTGCATTTAAATTGCCATCGATTTTTTTTTTTTTTTTTTTTTTTAAATGCAATTGTGTTCGTTGTCCGTAGCTTGTACCTGTCCATACCATAACCCCACCGCTACCATGGGGCACTCTGTTCACAAAGTTGACATCAGCAAACCGCTCAACCCACACGACTGCCATCTGCCCGGTAACTGGGATTCATCCGCGACGAGCACACTTCTTCAGCGTGCCAATCACCATCGAAGGTGAGAATTTGCCCACTGAAGTCTATGATGCCGAACCGCAATCAGGTCAAGACCCCTGGTGAGGACGATGACGACGCACGCAGATGAGCTTCCCTGAGACGGTTTCTGACTGTTGTGCAGAAATGATTTTGTCGTTCAAACCCATAGTTTCATCAGCTGTCCAGGTGGCTGGTCTCAGATGATCCCGCAGGTGAAGAAGCCGGATGTGGAGGTCCTGGGCTGCCGTGGTTACACGTGGTCTGCTGTTGTGAGGCAGGTTCGATGTACTGCCAAATTCTCTAAAACGACATTGGAGGCAGCTTATGGTAGAGAAATGAACATTAAATTCTCTGTCAACAGCTATGGTGGACATTCCTGCAGTCAGCATGTCAATTGCATGTCCCTCAACTTGAAACATCTGTGGCATTGTGTTGTATGACAACTGCAGTAGTATTTTATTGTCCCCAGCACAAGGTGCACCTGTGTAATGATCATGCTGTTTAATCAGCTTCTTGATATGACTCACCTGTCAGGTGGATGAATTATCTTGGGAAAGGAGAAATGCTCACTAACAGGGATGTAAACTAATTTGTGCACAAACTTTGAGAGAAATAACCTTTTTTTGTGTGTATGGAACATTTCTGGAATGTTTTATTTCAACTCATGAAACGTGGAACCAACACTTTTTACATGTTGCGTTTTTTAAAATATTTTTGTTCAGTATAAAACCAATCTTCTCTCATGCTTCCCAACCGACTGTCCAGTCTGGCACGGTAGCAGTTTGTATCTACATCTCTCTTTCCTGCTGTAATGTGACTGAGCATGACAAGAGGCTAGCACTGTGTCCAGGACAACACAGCCAGGATATAGAAAACAAAACCGTCTATGTCCCAAACGGCACCTTGTTCACTATATAGTGCACGACTCCAAGGCCCATAGGGCTTTGGTCAAAAGTAGTGCACTAAATAGTGAATAGGGTGCCAATTGGAATGTACACATAGGCTAGTAAGGGGGGAAAAAACTATTTACCTAGAAATGTCACATTGCAGTATATCCTGTTGCTGTATGGACTACGATGATTAAGACAGTATTGTGTTTTATCATTACACAATGGAATTGTTCTATACCTATACACTGAGGGTACAAAACATTAAGAACACCTTCCTAATATTGAGTTGCACTCCCTTTTGCACTCAGAAAAGCCTTGATTTGTCGCGTCATGGATTCTAGGTGTCGAAAGCATTCCACAGGGATGCTGGCTCCTGTTGTGACTACAATGCTTTCAACAGTGGTGTCAAGTTGGCTAGTAGTGGATCTGTGAAATAGCTCGTTCCATCTCATCCCACAGATTCTCAATTAGATTGATCTCTGGTGACTGGACAGGCCACTGCAGTAAGATGAATTCACTGTCATGTTTGTGGAATCATTCCTGGACAGTCCTAGCCTTGGGGCATTGGGGCATTATCCTGCCCGAAAATAATCTATTTCCAGATGGATACACTGCTGTCGTGAAGGGATGCTCCTGATTGGCAATAATGTTCAGATATCTTGTGCCGTTCAAATGTTGCTCCACGTTTATCAAGTGGCCCAATGTGTGCCATGAAAACACAGCCCACAACATCACCACCACCCGCCTGCAATGTTAACACGCTGCGGGATGGATGCATGTAGTCGTGGTTCTATCTATACTCTAGCCCTCCCATCATTTTTTTAAACAGCGGGAACCAGGATTCATCAGACCAGGCAATGTTTTTCCCAATTCTCCAGTGTTTTCGTTCGCTAGCCCACTGCAACCTCAGTTTCTCTGTAAGGTCGTTGGTTGCCATATCCCATTTGTTTCAAGGTATGACGAGCTCTGCATTATTTGTATGGGTCTTTGGGCACCAATGTTGTACTGGACTGTCTGTCGCTCTGCACAATTCATGTCAGCCTCATTTATCCTCTTTTATCGATGACCTGTTTTCCACCACTGGCCTGCTGTTGGCTGGATGTCCTTTGGGAGATGGACCATTCTTGATAGACACGGGAAACTATTGAGCATGAAAAACCCAGCAGTGTTCTTGACTCAAACCGGTACGCCTGGCACCTGCTACCATACCCTGCTCAAAGGCACTTCAATCTTTTTTTTTCTTGTCCATTCACCATCTGAATGGGACACATACACCATCGATGCCTCAAGATTTACATGCCACCTCCCCTTTATTTACACTGATTTGAAGTGGATTTAACAGGTGACATCAATAAGGAGGTCATAGCTTCCACCTGGATTCCACCTTGATCGGGTCTACAATGTTCATCTGATGGGACTTCCTCTCTTGAATCTTGTTCGTTCTCTCGTCTCCTGTCACTGGTTTCCTGTGCTAACAACTCTGTCTGTTGTGTGACACTGACCTCTCTTGTCTTTCTTTCTCTCTCTCTCTCTACCGCACACTAGGATTGTTGATGAGACTTTCTACAAACAGCCCAACTCTGAAGTGCTAGGCTTTGTGTAGGCTTTACAACTCTTCTGCTTTTGGTGTAGTCTTGGCATTCTCCCTTTTTTTTAGTTACCTGTCATTACTTTGTTTGCATGTTCCAACTGTGAAACAAACCAGTGAATTAACACATGATGTGAGGGCTCATTTTGGTCTTGGAGGGACTCTATTTGACACTGTCCATAAATCACAATAGTGTTTATTGAAATTCATCTAAATTATTTCAGTTGTGATCATTTGCCAGAAATGCATGTAGCCTATTTTCAATACCGTGTGTGTGTGTGTGTGTCAGTTTTAGTCAAATGTACATACGTTATGAGTCTGTGACGTGTGAAGATTAAAGCATGGCATGTCATTTATTCTAATCTCTGTGGGACGGTTTTCCTGACTCAGATTAAAGCATGGCATGTCATTTATTCTAATCTCTGTGGGACGGTTTTCCTGACTCAGATTAAAGTCCTGAAATAAAATGTTATTTCAAAGGAGATTCTCCATTGAGCATTGTAAATGTATTAGTCCAGGACCAGGCTTAATCTGTGTCCGGGAAACCGTTCCTCAAGCACCTCATACACATCTCCCATCCCCTTCCTTCCCTCCTCCAGGACATCTGAAGAGGCCTTCCTGTCTGAGGCTGACGGTGACAGTCCAGGGACGGAGTGGGAGAGAGTGGCCCGTCTCTGTGACTTCAACCCCAAGACCAACAAGACAGCCAAGGACGTGTCCCGGATGCGCTCGGTCCTCATAGCCCTCAAACAGACACCTCTGGTGCGCTAGTACGGCCATTGGAACGGAGGAGTGGTGATGATGGTTCCGGTGTCCCTTCTTTAAACGACGCCCGCTCTTTGAGTTATGAACCCTGTTTGCATTTAGGCAGAATGAGTACTAGCCTCTCATCATATAGGTCTTCTTTTGGTGTAGGGTTCTTTCTTTTATGTTCAGTCCTTCCTCTTCTCCGCTGTGTCTCGGTGTAGTGTCCCTCCTCTTCTCCGCTGTGTCTCGGTGTAGTGTCCCTCCTCTTCTCTGCTGTGTCTCGGTGTAGTGTCCCTCCTCTTCTCCGCTGTGTCTCGGTGTAGTGTCCCTCCTCTTCTCCGCTGTGTCTCGGTGTAGTGTCCCTCCTCTTCTCCGCTGTGTCTCGGTGTAGTGTCCCTCCTCTTCTCCGCTGTGTCTCGGTGTAGTGTCCCTCCTCTTCTCCGCTGTGTCTCGGTGTAGTGTCCCTCCTCTTCTCCGCTGTGTCTCGGTGTGGTGTCCCTCCTCTTCTCCGCTGTGTCTCGGTGTAGTGTCCCTCCTCTTCTCCGCTGTGTCTCGGTGTAGTGCTCCTCCTCTTCTCCGCTGTGTCTCGGTGTAGTGTCCCTCCTCTTCTCCGCTGTGTCTCGGTGTAGTGTCCCTCCTCTTCTCCGCTGTGTCTCGGTGTAGTGTCCCTCCTCTTCTCCGCTGTGTCTCGGTGTAGTGTCCCTCCTCTTCTCCGCTGTGTCTCGGTGTAGTGTCCCTCCTCTTCTCCGCTGTGTCTCGGTGTAGTGTCCCTCCTCTTCTCCGCTGTGTCTCGGTGTAGTGTCCTTCCTATTCTCCGCTGTGTCTCGGTGTAGTGTCCCTCCTCTTCTCCGCTGTGTCTCGGTGTAGTGTCCCTCCTATGTTTCTAACTGGAGGAAAGGTATTTTGCCTCTCCCACCATCTTTCCTTATTCTGATGTAATGTATCCAGTGGAAGTATAAGTCACTACCTGAAACATGGAACGTTCTTGACTGTTCCATGTTCTTTTAACTTCCCTCAGCAATGCTTCCATTTGACCACTACATTACTGACGTTAAGAAAATATTGTTACTGTAAATTCTTTATCAAACTCCTTCCCTCTCCTAAACTACAGAGGGCATTGGGTCAGACCCCTCTCTCTTAAGCATAATGGACTCTCCCAATAAGTGTTTTTGTAATTTTATAAAAAATACCAGATTAGGTTAATCTCCACTGTAATTTGTATTTTATTTCATGTGTAAAGGTCGAACATAGCCAGTCCTGTTCAGGAACTACATTAGGAGTAGATTGTAAACCACCTATGCCTGTTTTTTTTAAATGTTAAGAATTTATTAATTGACCTATTCATTCACTGTTGAATGATATTCCTAATTGATTATTTAACGGTAGCTAATAGAAATTTGAGATGCTATGAGCTTGTGGCCTTGTTGAACTTTAAACTCCTCCTTACTCCAGTTTAGGGTTTGTGCTTTTGGCCAGATGAATTTCCTTCCCAAGCTAGACTACTTATAGCCTGGTTTCAGATCTGTTTTGTGCAGTCTTGCCAAATGTGACAATAACCCTTTTTTTTTATGCATACGTTCTATGCAATAACCATAGGAGTTGGCAGGACAGCACAAACAGATCTGGAACCAGGCTAGACAATGTAATCTGCTCCAACAAATAAGTGTCTTCACATCCAACGAATCATTCTGAGGTAGATCCTCAGTAAGCATCAGAAGAATTCACATACTAGGGGGCTTGTTGTGCCATTGTTTTTAGGCTGTAGATCCTTGGGGGTAACGCCCTGTCCCCCCTGGGTAGATCCACGTGTCTCCTTACCTCTACTTTAGGCACAAGTGGTCACCCTCTCTTCACTTTTCTCACTGTCAGCCGTGAAGGATAATTCTTCCGAAGTTTTACCAGTGAGACGTCTACGCAGCATCTGCGTACCAACCATTTTGATCTGGATCAGATTCCTGGGAATATACCTCTTAGATCTTAGTTATGTAGTGTTTCGAATGATGCACAGTGAGTGAATTTTAGAGCAGGTGTTATTAAAACTGTAGCAAATCTGTGTTTTTGTTTCAATCAAAGCACTTTTTGTTGTTGTTGTCGTCTAGTAGCACACGAGTTATGAGAGAGAGATGCAACCATTTTAAACAATCATCCGGAAATCAGGTGGTTTGTTTTGCCTTACAGTAACATACTATTATATTGGTTTCTGTTCTGTATAATATCATGTGATCTTCCAAACTTTGAACTAACTTTAAGTGATAACCATTCATCAGAGTAGCCTGTAGAGACTGGATGTAGAGAATCCCCCACATGTGCAAAACCTTTAACCCTGGGAAGAAAAGTCCGATCCACAGCCACTCTGTCTTTAAGAGTCCTCATATCATGGACAAATTAAACAAGAAATCTAGAATGACATGTTTTAAACAGTTTGATGAAAGCTAGTCTGTTGAGTCATATTTTCAAACACTCCCCCCCCCTCCTTTCATTTAAACTGCGTTGTCTCAATCTGTCATCAGCTGTTGTCTATTGGGACATTATCACACAGAGAATGTTACACAGGAACTGGAAAAACTCATCAATAAAAAAAATCTCATCTGCCTGTTTTGGTTTTTTTATTTTATCATCAAGCAAAAGGTTTGTGAGCATTAAATAAAACTGTGTACAATACACAGCGGGTACGTGAGAAGACTCGAGACCACAGGCTTATTGTTAAAATACTCATGAAGGGGTAATCTGGGCATTTACATTACATTTTAGTCATTTAGCTGACGCTCTTATCCAGAGCGACTTACAGAAGTGAATGCATACATTTCATACATGGCCCCCCGTGGGACTCGAACCCACAACCCTGGCATTGCAAACACCATGCGTTGCAAACACCATGCTCTACCAACTGAGCTACAGGGAAGGCTGATGGGCAGAGAAATGTTCTTGGTGGTATAGTGACCAAAACAGGTGGAGAACCACTGGACGAGCGTTAGAACAGATCTGAGCTGTTCCTCTAGCCCTCCCTTATAAGAGCCCTACACTGGCAGGTTATCTTCACCCGTCCCTATAACAGCCCTTATTTACTATATTGGTCATAAGAGCCAGATGCTCCATCTATAGCACACAAACAATTCACTTATTTATTTGTTTTATAAAGGGACAGACATATAACCCTGTGTGTGTGTGTGTGTGAGGATACATTGCTCTGTGTTTCACTTGACATGGTTAGTACAGCCAAAGTGGGACTGACAATACATAGTGAGATCCACCACTGACCAAGCTTTTATTTTAGCACTAACAGATAAGCAAGTGGTAGTGGGTCGGCTGGCCGATTTCCTCCAACACAGCGATGTTTTTCTACATACGTGGATGGCTGCATTGCACTTCAATTATAAAGTTACACGGTTATGTTTTAAACTCAAGGCAGTCAGTGTCCTGCTTGCTTTGCCGTCTGCAAGACAGGGTGTATATTTCATTTGACTGGATCAACCCAAAGCACAGTTAAGGAAGTCCAGAAAAAGGAGAGCCTTTTTTTGGGGGAGGGGGGGCTTTCAAATATCTGTTCTGTTAAGTCTTTCTACACATTCAAACAACACATTTCATTCACCACCACAACAACAAAGTGGGACTACCTGAACTTGTCTAATAAGAAACTCCTTGTTTTCGTTTTTTTTTTTTCTTCCCCGTTGCAAAAAGTTTTGCCGTAAATGAACACAACCCTGATGTTGCTCAGTCTTTCTTCAGGGCCGTGGCGAACACGCCGAAGATAATAGCGACTACAGTGAAGCCTTGTGCGAAGATGCGTCCTCTCATCAGGAGCTGGGACTGCCGGGTTTTGCCTTGTTTGAAGGCTCGGAGGCCGTACATCAACGCTCCAGCTGTACCGAGACAACCTGGAGAAGAGACGCAGAATACAGACTTTATTCATTAAAAAAAATTGGTTTTCCATAACCACTCTTATAATAATGGAGGTGCATTCAGTAGTTTCTATTTGGTATCAAAGTGCTCCTAATGCTTCTCTGGTTTGTTTTTGAAAAACATAAAAGGTGTAGGAATCATAGTACTTTAAAAAAAGAACAGGCATCACGACCTGTGTAAATCTTAAAGACATTTTAGGCCTGATTGTGTGTAACGGGGTTTGGTTTTTAAATTCAGATTGTGTATGCAATTCATCCTGTAACCACAGGGAAATGAACAGCTAGAGAGAGAGAGAGAGAGCATGCCCAATGTGAAGTAGTGTCTGATGTTATATTCACATAAAATGTCCACTCCCTAACTATGTTATACAGACAGTCTGGCCACTGGTCTACCTGTGTCGTCTAGCACCCAGGGTATGACCCATTGATTGCACTAGATGATCATTATAATACATGTTTATTATGAAACTCCTGGACAAGGGCATTATGGGCCATGTAATGTTTCATAATGAAGCTTGGGACACTCGGCTATGATCCAATCAAATGACCTGTTAGTGTATCTTATGGGTTCAACAAGGACACTGTGCATCACACATCTTATAAAAACTGTAGCTGGCTGTAATAAATTAAGTTGATTTTATGATATCCCCTACTGTAGCTAACTAGCAAACTTGTTAGCTAACTAGCTACAAAACAGCTGTCTGTCTTGGTCGTAAGACGCAGAAGGATGACCAAATGACTGTCTTGTCCATGCATGAATAATCTGATTTATTAATAGTATGTATTGAAGCCGATTTAGGTCCAGCTGTGGACAGTGGACACTTTTTCCCCCTTAGAGTTACTCTTTACCCAACTCACCTATAGGGACGAACGGGTTTTCCTTCGACTTCCTCATAAACTTCTCCTGGAAAGTCTCTTCTCTGGGTCGCGATAGAGGTGTAAATCCGTCTATAACCGGGGGCTTGGATATGTCGAGAATTGGTTGTTGGGTCGTTGTCGCCGACTGTTCAGGGACAAACTGGGTAGCGGAAGCTGCCATGTCTGCAGAGTGTGTGTATTCACGAAGCTACAGAGGAAGGGAATGAATGCTTTGGAACAAAGACCTTGAGAATATGAGAGATGACCTAATTAGAGAGCTTCCGTAAATAATCACATGATATCGCGCAAAGAATTCCGTTACTAGATGGGCCACCTTTGACCAAGTGTTGCAAAATGTTGGAAATTTGAAAGCATAGTCAAATATACTGAACAAAAATATAAACGCAACAATTTCAAAGATTTTACTGAGTTACAGTTCATATAAGGAAATAAGTCAATTGAAAGAAATGAATGAGGCCCTAATCTATGGATTTCACATTACTGTGCTGGGGTGCAGCCAAGGGTGGGCCTGGGTGGGCACTGGGGGAGCCAGGCCCAGCCAATCAGAAAGAGTTTTTCCCCACAAAAGGGCTTTATTACAGACAGAAATACTTCTCAGCACCCCTCCTCAGATAATCCCGCAGGTGAAGAAGCCGGATGTGGAGGTCCTGGGCTGGTGTGGTTACACGTGGTCTGCGGTTGTGAGGCAGGTTGGACGTGCTGCCAAATTCTCTAAAACGATGTTGGAGGTGGCTTATGGTAGAGAAATTAACATAACATTTTCTGGCAACATCTCTGGTGGACGTTCTTGCAGTCAGCATGCCAATTGCACGTTCCCTCAAAACTTGAGACATCTGTGGCATTGTGTTGTGTGACAAAACTGCGCATTTTAGTGTGGCCTTTTATTGTCCCCAGCACAAGGTGCACCTGTGTAATGATCATGCTGTTAAATCAGCTTATTGATATGCCACACCTGTCAAGTGGATGGATTATCTTGGCAAATGCTCACTAACAGGGATGTAAACAATTTGATGGAAATACACGTTTTGTGAATATGGAACATTTCTGGGATCTTTTATTTCAGCTCATGAAACATGGGACCAACACTTTACATGTAACTTTCATATTTTTGTTCAGTGTATATATATTGTAACCACACTGTACATCGATTTGATAGGGTCATTGATCATGAACAATCTGATACATTGTATCCGATAGATTGTAGTACTCCTAAATGGTAGGTGGCGGTAGAGGTTTGCATTTGGTCACTGCTACATCGCCAAAGAGCATTTACGTATTGGTCAAAAGTGATCTTTTATATTGGCAAGATTGTTGAGTGATCGCTCTAACAATGGAAATACATGTCCTCAAAGATGGAAGACAGGCTGGAGGAGGTGAGATCAGGTGGGAACAGTGTAACCAATGAGAGGGCAGATACACTAAAGTGCCATTGAATAATTCAATGGCTGTTTTTGTGCACAAAGTGATGACTAAAGTGTCTTATTAGGAAGGCCGGGGTTTGAGAAATCAATGAGAGAAGTGAAACATTCTTCCTTTTGCTGTTTATTTCCCCGAAATCAACAACCTAGATTCGAGACAATGTCTTATTAAGTAGTTTTAAACATGTTATTATTCCAAACCTCGTGAAAGTGACAAACTGAGGCGTTTTCATTTTCTTAAATATTTTTTATTTTATATCGAAGGAGTGAGTGCCTTTCATTTAAGGCCTGCACATAAGCAATTAGGCGCAAGACGAACGTCGGACCTGATGACCTGTTTCTGCACATGACCTTAGCTAGCCAACGTCGCAATGACATCTCTTACAAGAGTGATCGGGGATTTCTATTGGAGAAGCAGTTTCTGCTTCATACTCATACTGTACTGTCTTTAGCCGGAACCCTGAACCCTTGGGGTGCGTTAGTAAATTCACTCTGGCTATCTTCTCCGATTTCAGAGCACTCTCATCTGAGTGTGCCAGAGCGCAGAATAACTGATGAATTTAGAAACGCTCAACATCCATTGAATGTATATGTTCGGTGTCAGTAAACGTCGGCAAAAAAAAAGTGTGATTCAATTGTTGCCGGCAGCACAGTTACAGTCACCAATGCTCTGGATAACATGAAAACAGCCTAACCAGCTCTGCTAGGGGGAGTAAAATGGTCAGAGTGGGGTGTTCTCTCATTTGTGTCTGGGAGTAGCTGGGAAACTAGCCAACGTTAGCCAGTTAGCTTGGGTGCTTGACTGCTGTTGTGAGGTCAGAATGTTTGGCTCAACGCTACTCCTTAACCAAAGCGTCCAGTGTGCGCTCTGAATTTACTAATGGACAATCTGACACCACACTCTGGCACTCCAGATTAAATTTACAAACACACCTTTGGTTAGAGAGCATCAAAACCTTGATGCATCATGGGTAAATTGTTGACCAACTGACTGATCTACAAATAATATTAAGTAGCTCTTTATGGTTTAAGGTGATTTGTAAATTAGTCAGTCTTGTCTTTAAAGTCGGCTGCAATGTCGAACACTCCCCATTATGAAACTTCTATTGATCAAATATAAAGCCTTGTGGAGAAATGATCAATTTATTCTTTAGTTGACCAAATTCGACACTCTCTCATTAACCTCCATACAAAAAATTATTCACTTCTTGGTCTTATTTTCCTTATCAGATTTTTGTACAGAGTAACCCTCTCGCTTTGCCTCTTCTTCTCTGTCTTGGTAAGGGATTGGCGAGTTGTGACGGACCGGAAGTTTGACCGAAATTCTTGTAAATTTTTACCGAAGATGTTATATAACTAATCCAAGATAGACCAGAGCCTTTCATTTCCAATGGGAGCAAATTAATCATAGTGGACAGAACAGGCAAGGAGGTGGACAGGGCCAAGCATGAGCTAGCGAGATCCTATTGGGCGTTCTAGCATTTCTCTGCATATTTCTGTTAGGGGACGTCTAGTACGAAGCGCTTTTGTGCAATAACTCAATTCGCTCTTGCAATCCTACTAAACAACGCTATTTATTTATTTTTTACTTTGGGTAAAGGGTAAAGTCTACAAAACGTAGTCCACTCTGTTTGTTACAGATTGTAGTTTTGGAAACAGAAAAATCTATTGAGATCAAACGTTTCATTGAGTAGAAAATGTGCATAATGACGGTTAAAATACATCTCGTTACATTTTCTCCCACTGTAAGTCACTGAGCTTCCTCTCGTCACCATATTTGGTAGTGAGAGGAAACGCCAACCGGATGCTTAACATTTATACATCCGGTGAAATGTCTGACTCATTGTTCTATCTGTGTTTTTACTGACTCGGATCTTTTCCACTCGTTTAGTCAAAATAACGATTTTTTTTCCGACTCATTTCATTCGAGTCAGTAAGAGCCAATTTATGCTTGATCCGAAAATGTGGTCGGAGGCACTGGATTGTGTGACACAATTGAGGCCAAATTGAGCTCTGTTCGGCCTTGCCTCTAACATGTTGTAATAATGCAGAGGGGCTCTGTATAGCTCCGCATTGACATTATTGGTTTGGCAGTAGATCAGGGCTGTGGAAGAATTATGAATGCTCTGACTTCTGCAGAGGCCATATCACCATAAATGCTGCACAGCCAATGCAGATAACAGATTTGTCATGCAGTGCTTTTCATGCGTAGCGCACTCAGGACCCCCTAACAGTGAACGATGAACTGAAAACTCGAAAGAGTTAGTATTCTCCGAGCCTCTCGTTCACATCATTCACCATTTTTATTTTATTTAACTAGGCAAGTCAGTTAAGAACAAATTCTTATTTTCAATGACGGACCTACCCTGGCTAAACCCTAACGACACTGGGCCAATTGTTCACTCCATATGGCACTCCCAATCACGGCCGGTTTGTGATACAGCCTGGAATCGAACCAGGGTCTGTAATGACGTCTCTAGCATGACGCCGTCATTGTAAATAAGAATTTGTTTTTAACTGACATGCCTAGTTTAAATAAAGGTTACACAAATTGAGTTTGTTTATACTGGACCTCCCGCCCCTACCTAACCTCAACCAATCACGTCAATGATGAGCTACACAGAGCTCTCCACATTATTGCAAAATGTGAGACGCGGCATAGAGCTCAATTTGGCCTCTTCATGCCTCTGGAGCCTCTGCCATTGCGCCACACCCTCCATATGAAGCTTCCGACCACATTTTCGGATCAAACATTACATTTAAATTTTTACATTTTAGTCATTTAGCAGACGCTCTTATCCAGAGCGACTTACAGTAGTGAATGCATACATTTCATACATTTTTTCCCCCGTACTGGTCCCCCGTGGGAATCGAACCCACAACCCTGCCGTTGCAAACACCATGCTCTACCAACTGAGCGTAAACATAAATTGGCTTTTAGTTCTCGAGTTTGATGAGCATTGGCTGTGTATGTTTTGTTTCTACAAATCTGTTTCCGTAACATTCAATAATTAATAAATTGCAAGTCATTCTTGCAACCATGATCAATTATCAGTTCTAAAGATGTATTTTTTTTCTTCTCTTATTTACTATGCTCCTTATCAATTTTCCGCGCATATGACAGACAAGTACAGCGTGTATCCATATCCATCCTGCTGTAGGAATCATTACGGGTCACGGGGGGCCAGTACGAAAAAAAAGAAATTACAAAAAATGCATGAAATTAAATGTATGAAATGTATGCATTCACTACTGTAAGTCGCTCTGGATAAGAGCGTCTGCTAAAATGACTAAAATGTAAATGGGTCACACACACACACCAGCGGGTCAAACGAACAACTAAAACGAATGATTCACTCAGGAAAACGATTCACGACTCCCGATTCAGTAAAAAAAAAAAAAGAGTCGTTCAAAACAAACGAATCGTTGGCGAACTGCACATCACTGTTGGCGAGGTAAGATGGCGGCGCCAGAGGAGCAGGAGTTATCTCAGGCGCAGACCGAAAAACTCCTTCAATTTCAGGTAGTCAGCCTTTCTTCAGGTTTCAAGTCATTTTTTAAATGTTTATATATATATATATATAACTTAATATTAATGTATGTTTAGATATATGAAGGAAATTGTTTAAAATAAAGCACGCTATGGGTGTAAAAACGCTTCTTTTTTTTTGACAATATAATTTTGATACCCCCCTAGCGCCACCGCTAACGTTAGCTAACTTGCTACCGTTAACCTTATATCTAATCTAGCAAAACACCCAATTATTTTTCTATCCTAAATATTGTCTTGAGGTGCTAGTTCGTTCCCGACAATTTCCCCCAAAAGAAACGCATCAACAAACTTAAATCAGTGCAAGGTGAATAAGAAAGAACATGTTTTTAACTTGGTTATCTCCAACACTTGGTTTACTTACGCCAACTAACTAGCTAAGCTAACGACAGTTGGCTAGCTGGCTAGCTATCTAGCTAGCTATCAGTTTGCTTGGTCAGCCAAGCTAACGTTACTTAGCTTTTTTTTTTTTTTTAGCTAGAAGATGGTTTGAGAGTGAACATGAGACACAACTGTTGTGACACATGACAAGCAATGACTGGTTAATTCCTAGTAAGGCCCCCCTCTCTGTCTCATCCAGACCCAAGATGTGGAAATGGCCTGTAGGAAGTAACGTATTGGAATACATTTGTTGAACCTAACAACTTCACAGCCTCACTGATCAATTGGTGATTTGTCCAATCTCGTGTACAAACACCAGTGCTAGATCTGAGAATTCAGATTTTTGCATTTGATTTCAGGACTTGACAGGTTTGGAGTCTATGGACCAATGTCGTCGTACATTAGAACAACACAATTGGAACATCGAGGTAAGAACTGTCGCCCCCCAAAAATACATGAATGGCACTTTTTTTTGATGTGGGCCTTGAAGACTACAAAAGACACAGGTTATAATGCACCCAGTGAATCCAATAGGTTTATCAGAGGTTGCACTGTTATAAATGAACAACGTGCAGTTATCTATCTATATTTACATTTAAGTCATTTAGCAGACGCTCTTATCCAGAGCGACTTACAAATTATATATATCTCGTGACAAATGTTGCCTTCGAAATTCTGCATGAGCTCTGCGACACGGTTCAGTCTTCTTGTGATGTCCAGTGTGAGATCAAATGAATAATGTCGTGTGTGTGTGTGTGTGTGTTCCCAGGCTGCAGTGCAGGACAGACTGAACGAGCAGGAAGGAGTACCCAGTGTGTTTAACCCTCCGCCTTCCAGACCGTTACAGGTCAACACGGCAGACCACAGAGTGTATAGCTATATCGTCTCCAGACCACAACCCAGAGTACGTACACAGAATTCTGTCTCTCATGTTGTTCTTCTCTTTGCTCTTTATATGTCACTGGTAAACTGCAGTAAATTGTTCTCGCATCTCAACTTTTTAAGGTAGACTCTGCAATATGACGTTAGCATACACAGTGGGGCAACCTCCTGCTTACAGAATCAACTCCATAACTGAAATCATCCAGCTGACAGCTGTGGTATTCTCATTGAATCTTTCCACTGTTCTGACCATGTTGCATTTGGTCTTTTTCTTTCTTTTTTTCAGGGATTAATAGGATGGAGTTACTACATGATAATGCTACCTTTCAGATTGACATATTACACACTTCTGGACATATTCAGGTAATACAAAGAAACTGTATTTGGCCATCAGTTCCCCTGATAAACAGCCTTCCCTGTGGCTCAGTTGGTAGAGCATGGTGTTTGCAACGCCAGGGTTGTGGGTTCGATTCCCACGGGGGGCCCTGCACAAAAAAAAAAAAATGTATGAAATGTATGCATTCACTACTGTAAGTTGCTCTGGATAAGAGCGTCTGATAAATGACTCAAATAAACATGAGCTGCCTGACGTTTCTGTATAAAGGTGAGTGATTGGTTTTTCCTGCCCAGGTTTGCCCTGCGGTGGGTCAGGCCAGACCCTCGTGGACGCGTCACAGACCCTGTGGGTGACGTTGTCTCCTTCATCCATAGTTTTGAAGAGAAGTACGGTCGATCGCATCCAGTGTTTTACCAGGGAACATATAGCCAGGTATGTTACTCAGGTTCCCCAGTTCAATCTCAATGTGAGGTACCTGACCATCCACAACAAGTATATTAGAACTCAGAACAACATTCCCCCTCCCCCCCCAAAAAAGTTGGCACAACCTACGTTTTATTTTATTGAACAACCGACTAAATAGTTTTAAGAAAGCGGATGTTCCAGAATCCATATAGGTTCTACATGGATTGAATCGATGTGTAACTTGATCGATAGCTGGTAGTGTTATTCAGTGAGCTGTGTGTTTTTTGTCTCTCCCCCCCCCCCCCCCCCCCCCCCCCCGTAGGCATTGAATGATGCCAAACGTGAGCTTCGCTACTTGTTAGTTTACCTCCATGGAGACGACCACCAGGATACAGACCAGTTCTGTCGGTAGGTCCAATAACAAGCGATCACTTTACATGAGGTCAACATATATACACAGGCAACAAAATGCACAATGATACTATAATGCAATACCCAAACTCTGGAAGGCCAGGCACCGCTGAGTACTATTCTGCCTTTTTCCAGGGAGACCTGGCAAGAGTCATTCATTGGTTATCTAGTTATAATTCAGGTTCTGTTGATAATTGGTTTGAATATGTATTCAGTTGATTGGACGGAGGCATACCTTGCGTGTTTCCTTATTTGTGGCATGCTTGGGTATTATTCATATACCCTCCACTCTTCATTATTAGTACAAATTATTAGATATTTTCCTTAAAGTGTACTCTGTACATCTTTTATATTAATGATGCTTCTGTTTCCATCTTCCTCCAGCTCCACGTTATGTACAGAAGAGGTTCTGACCTTCCTCAACACCAGGATGCTGTTCTGGGCCTGTTCCACCAGCAGGCCTGAGGGATACAGAGGTATACATCGTCTACTCTTGCATGTGTCTTCACTACCTAGATCTCCTAGAGCTGGAGATACATTCTACCAAGAGGAACTGGCTTCATCCTTCACTTGTTGCTGTAAATGAGGACAGGTTCTCAGTCAGTTTGATATGGTTAAATAGGGTTAAAGATAAAAGTCAATCATTTGTGCTGGTACTGTGGATGATTCACATCAGTGTCCTCTTAAGATATGAGGTGGAATCTCTTTATCACTTTATTTCAGTGTTTTTAAATCTGTGTTTGGTGTGTTTTCTGTTTTTTTCCCCTGTGTGTCTGTACCTCAGTGTCCCAGGCGTTGCGTGAGAACACTTACCCGTTCCTGGCCATGATCATGTTGAAGGACCGTAAGATGACGGTGGTGGGACGTCTGGAGGGGCTCATCCAATCAGAGGACCTCCTCAACCAGCTCACCTTCATCATGGAGGCCAACCAGACCTACCTGATGTCTGAACGCTTGGAACGGTAAGGGACTGACATTAACTGACTGCAGACCTGGGTTTCCCAATACTTTACAATGTATTCCAGTAGTCTCTGTGCCTGTGCAAGCCCAACCCATCTGGCACGCCAGACAAACTCAAACAAAAGTATGGGAATTGTTTTAATGTATTTGAAACCCAGATATGATTATTTTACTATTATAAAAAACACAAATGTGGAGATTGTCTGGTCCTGGAGATGAATGTAGGTTAATTGAACGTGTGTGTGTGTGTGTGTGCCAGGGAGGAGAGGAACCAGACGCAGGTGTTGCGGGCGCAGCAGGACGAGGCCTACCTGGAGTCGCTGAGAGCCGACCAGGAGAAGGACCGGAGGAAGAAGGAGGAGCAGGAGAAGGTCCAGGCGGAGGAGGAGAAGATCCGGCAGACCGTCCTGGCCGAGGAGAGGAGGAGGAGGGTGAGAACGAGGAGTCTTTTTTTTTTTATATACTCTGTCCTCTCTCGCTCTGCCTAAATTAAAACCGTTCCTTATCTTGGTCCTATGTTTTTTTTTTTTTATAATTAGTTGTTGCCATTGTTAACAAATTCTGTGTTTTTAGACGTTGGAGGAAGAGAAGGAGCTTAAGTCAGAATGTCTTCCCCCCGAACCTCCAGCAGACGACCCTGACAGCGTCAAAATCGTTTTCAAACTGCCCAACGACACCAGAGTAGAGAGGCGGTTCCTCTTCCAGCAGTCTCTGACGGTACGAACACAGCGCTCTGCTCTCGTCTGGCTTGGTGTTTACCAGTGGGGGCTTGGCTCCCAATTCTACACAGCAAACTCCTAGTCACTTTCACATGTGTAGTGTCATTTTAACTGCCCTAGTATATACCAATGGAACGTATGGTCTTGACAACAAAAAAAGCACACATCTCACCCATCTCGCCCTCTTGTGTTTCCAGGTAATATACGACTTCCTGTTCTCATTGAAGGAGACCCCGGAGAAATTCCAGATAGTTACCAACTTCCCCCGCCGGGTTCTGCCCTGCCTTCCCACGGAGGAGCAGCCCAACCCTCCCAGCCTGAAAGAGGCCGGACTCAGCCGTTCCGAGGTCCTCTTTGTTCAGGACCTCACAGAAGATTGACACCTAGCTAACCTTCTCCTCAACCTCCAACATGAGGAAAATAACTGTTCTGTCTTATTTGTTGTTTCTTCACCCATTTTTATTTTTCCAAAATGGCCGTTGTGCACAACAAGGGATCACTGTCTGAAATAACGAAACAAAAAAACTCTAACACAAAATAATTTAGCCCTGCTCCATCCCCCGGCCGCCCCGCCCAACATGATACCTCCTCCTCTCTCCTCCAGTTAAATTTGGCTATGTTTATACGGAGAGCAATGTGAACTATCTTCCCTGTACATACATTAGATATTTAAAGAACAAGGCTGAAAAAGCACTACCTTTTTTTTTTTCTTTTTTTTTAATATTCAATCAAAGTTGACTAATGTAATTGTCTTGAAACGACCAAACAAGCGAGGGTTGAGTTTCCGTACTGCCTGCAGTTTAGAACGATTACCCAGTTCAACAAGAAGAGGCCACAGCTTTGACATGTGGCTTTACCTATCTATAGTATAACAGTCTGTCTGTGGTGATTCATAGATGCCTATTTCTCCTGTAACATCGGAATGGGCTGGTCATGTTTAAGATGTCATTTTCCAACAACTATAAATTAAACATTTTTAAAATGTTGTGGTGGTTTTGATTTTGATAATGTTACTGGCTGTCAGTGGTCTGTTCCCGTCCCCAGCTTTCTTGGTCTAATAAATCTCAGCCTTCCTACCAGCCCACAGAAACTCTGCTAACCTTGAAGCCATGTCAGTTTTAATATTTTTGTAGGTACGATATATATATATATACTTTTGTGTGTGTGTGTGTATATATATCACACACACAAAAGTATATATGTGTGTGTGTGTATATGTGTATATATATATATTACACACACACACAAAAGTATATGTACACCCCTTCAAATTGGATTTGCTGACGGGTGTATGAAATCAAGCACACCGCCGTGCAATCTCCATTGGCAGTAGAATGGCTTTCCTGAAGAGCTCAATGACTTTCAATGTGGCACCGTAATAGGATGCCACCTTTCCAACAAGTCAGTTTGTATAATTTCTGCCCTGCTAGAGCTGCTCCCCGGTCAACTGTAAGTGCTGTTATTGTGAAGTGGAAACAATGGCTTAGCCATGAAGTGGTAGGACACACAAGCTTACAGAATGGGATTGCCAAGTGCTGTAGTGCGTAAACATTGTCTGTCCTCGGTTGCAACACTCACCGAGTTCCAAACTGCCTCTGGAAGCAACGTTAGCACAATAATTGTTAGTGGGGACGTTCGTGAAATGGGTTTCCAAGGCCGAGCAGCCGCACACACAAGCTTAAGATCACAATGCCAAGCATCGGCTGTATTTATTTTCCCTTTTGTACTTTAAGGGAAATTCTAGATAATTCTGTTCTTCCAACTTTGTGGCTACATTGTGGGGAAGGCCCTTTCCTGTTTCAGCATGACAATGCCCCCGTGCACAAAGCGAGGTACATACAGAAATAGTTTGTTGAGATCAGTGTGGACGAACTCCTGTATACTTCTGGGCCTTCTTTGGATACTGTGTTAACTAACCTCCAGACGAGCTTCAATGCCATACAACTCTCCTTCCGTGGCCTATAACTGCTCTTAAATGCAAGTAAAACTAAATGCATGCTATTCAACCGATTGATGCCCGCACCTGCCCGCCCGTCCAGCATCACTATTCTGGACGGTTCTGACTTAGAATATGTGGACAACTACAAACACCTAGGTGTCTGGTTAGACTGTAAACTCTCCTTCCAGACTCATATTAAACATCTCCAATCCAAAATTAAATCTAGAATCGGCTTCCTATTTCGCAACAAAGCCTCCTTCACTCATCCTGCCAAACATACCCTCGTAAAACTGACTATCCTACCAATCCATGACTTTGGCGATGTCATTAACAAATAGCCTCCAACACTCTACTCAATAAATTGGATGCAGTCTATCACAGTGCCATCCGTTTTGTCACCAAAGCCCCATATACTACCCACCACTGCGATCTGTATGCTCTCGTTGGCTGGCCCTCGCTACATATTCATCGCCAAACCCACTGGCTACAGGTCATCTATAAGTCTATGCTAGGTAAAGCTCCGCCTTATCTCAGCTCACTGGTCACTATAGCAACACCCACCCGTAGCACGCGCTCCAGCAGGTATATCTCACTTGTCATCCCCAAAGCCAACACCTTCTTTGGCCACCTTTCCTTCCAGTTCTCTGCTACCAATGACTGGAACTAATTGCAATAATCGCTGAAGCTGGAGTCTTATATCTCCCTCTCTAACTTTAAGCATCAGCTGTCAGAACAGCTTACCAATCACTGTACCTGTACACAGCCAATCTGTAAATAGCCCATCCAACTACCTCATCCCCATATTGTTATTTACCCTCTTGCTCTTTTGCACCCCAGTATCTCTACTTGCACATCATCATCTGCACATATATCATTCCAGTGTTAATACTAAATTGTAATTATTTTCACCTCTAGGGCCTATTTATTGCCTACCTCCCTACTCTTCTACATTTGCACACACTGTACATAGATTTGTCTATTTTTCTTTTCTATTGTATTATTGACTGTACGCTTGTTTATTCCACGTGTAGCTCTGTGTTGTTGTTTGTGTCGCACTGCTTTGCTTTATCTTGGCCAGGTCACAGTTGTAAATGAGAACTTGTTCTCAACTGGCCTAACTGGTTAAATAAAGGTGAAAAAAAAAACAGTTTTAAAGAACTTGACTGGCCTGCACAGAGCCCTGACCTCAACCCCATCTAACACCTTCGGGAATGAAGACTTTGGAATACCGACTGTGAGCCAGGCCTAATCGGCCAACATCAGTGGCCGACCTCACTAATGCTCTTGTGGCTGAATGGAAGCAAGTCCCCCGCAGCAATGTTCCAACATCTAGTGGAAAGCCTTCCCAGAAGAGTGGAGGCTGTTATAGCAGCAATGTTCCAACATCTAGTGGAAAGCCTTCCCAGAAGAGTGGAGGCTGTTATAGCAGGAAAGGGAGGGGGACCAACGCCATATTAACGCGTAATAATTTTGAAATTAGATGTTCGAAAAGCAGGTGTCCACATACTTTTGGTAATATAGTGTCTGTAGGAAACAAACGTATTACACTAACCTCTTAGTAAATGTCTCATAGAACAATAGTTGGCTGTGAAGAACGTTTATTTTTAACTTTTGCCATCCTATGTTCATCCTGATCTCACAAGATCACATTCCTTTTCTTGGCACAGTATGAGAGCCTAGTGCTCTGGTCAAAAGTAGTGCACTATATAGGGAATAGGGTTCCATAGTGCTCTGGTCAAAAGTAGTGCACTATATAGGGAATAGGGTTCCATAGTGCTCTGGTCAAAAGTAGTGCACTATATAGGGAATAGGGTTCCATAGGGCTCTGGTCAAAAGTAGTGCACTATATAGGGAATAGGGTGCCATAGGGCTCCGGTCAAAAGTAGTGCACTATATAGGGAATAGGGTGCCATAGGGCTCTGGTCAAAAGTAGTGCACTATATAGGGAATAGGGTGCCATAGGGCTCTGGTCAAAAGTAGTGCACTATATAGGGAATAGGGTTCCATAGTGCTCTGGTCAAAAGTAGTGCACTATATAGGGAATAGGGTTCCATAGGGCTCTGGTCAAAAGTAGTGCACTATATAGGGAATAGGGTTCCATAGGGCTCTGGTCTAAAGTAGTGCACTATATAGGGAATAGGGTTCCATACTAGCATTCATGAAAACTTTCTGTGAACTCTAATGGTGATTTACAGTGAAAACAGGCAAAGGGACGGTTGTAATATTGGTATACATCATACATTTATTAGTGAACAACACTCTCAAATCAGCCACGATAAAAATAAAAAATAAATGATTGCACGACTCGGTAAAGCAGAACTAGCAACTTTCAGTTTAAAAAAGTACAAATCTGAAAAATGTCAATCAGTACAGCTGTATATATAATACACTATAACTAGTTAAATGCTACAAACAATATGATTCCAATGGAATGAAAACATAGCATTAAGAACCATTTTCCTAATATATATATATATAATATATTAGATATTATTATTATTTTTTTTAAATCCAAACATGGCAAAATTGAGGTAACTGTAAATGTGCAAGTACCAAAGCAAACATCTGGTTTCTAACACCGAACATGCCCCTGGCCCTGGCCTGTTGTTGGGTGGAGCCCCCTAGAAGCTGGAGGGAGCAGTAGAAGCAGTAAACAGACCACCATTCCCACCACAGCAACAGATCATTGGAAAACAGTGGAAATCTACGGCGTAACCACGAAATCAAATCCTAAATAAAATGATTTTAGCTGCTTATTATTGGAACACCATTTTCTTATTCTATTTGTTTTCCTTTGCACCACACAAGCTGTGAGATTATTCATTAAATTGGATCACAGAAAGACTACAAGATTCTATTTTCATTTGTCCTTTATGTTTTGATTTTAAAATGACTTCAGCCTTTACAATATGGTCATTAAAACCTGCCAAATAGATGTTTCAATAAGTAAATAAAAGCTAATCTAGATGTCAAATCTACATTGAGAATAAAGTAGGAGGTTATTAGTTTGACTAAAATGTTTTTTTTTTTTTTTTTAAATGTCCTTTAACTGTGTTGAATGTAACTGACCATTTTAAGGCTATTAGCATAGCAACAATCTCGAAGGATCCATCAAATCAGATCCCCATGTCAAACAGCATCATACCTAAAGCAGATCAGAATGGTTTTTTAACTATGGCTTTCAGTTAACTAGGTTCTAGACATGTTTATTATCTGAGGCAATAACAACATAGCAGACATATTATAACCAAACTTTAACTTTAAAATCCTGGATTTCTCACCAGTTCCAAGTCCAGGCAACTTTTATTTTAATAAAGCGCAAAATAAAATCTTGTAGTGATTCAGTTCTGTTACAAACGTGTGCAGTACAATGCATGGCAGTTATCAGCTGAGCATTAACGAAACTCCACCATCTGAAGAACGGAACCCGAAGCCAACTAGAGCTAGATAAAAACCAGTTGGGACTTGGGACCTGGTAGGACATGCATATTGTGCACCGTTAAATAGTCCACCGTCCCCCATGTCTAGATATCTTTCACTGAAAATACACACTTGGTTTTATTTTTATTTTTTAAATCATGCAAACACCTTTAGAGTTGTTTCGGAACTGTTTTTTAGGTAGGATAGTGTGCATCAATGGCACGTTTTTAAAATTGGATCATAACCGTTATGTAACTATACATGTCTGTGCGTGATGTGGTTGTTCAAGAAGACAAACTAAACGTATGATTACATGATGCAATATCCACTACTCTGGCAAAAAAATAAATTATAATTCAACAATTATTATTATTATTATTATTATTACTTGTATTTGAATAGATTACATTAAAAATATGCATGGGCTGAGGAAAACAACCAAGAAAAATTCAAATCCACCACCAAACCTTTCATGGTCTCTGTCCCATTAAAACAGACCGTTTTCCTTTATTCTTATATACTGAGAAGCCCTGAGGGATTTTTTTTCTTCTTTTTAATATGCCAGTGAACAGATATGTACACAGATTAACTCTCAAAGCTGTGTGTTTTTACTTTAAACTCATCCAGATGGCTTTTTTTCTCTCTTCTTCTTCTTCTTTAAAAGGTGGTAACACACACACACACACGTCACAAAGAGACACATTCGCTATAGAAAAACATGGCAAGGTCCCTTTACACAAGAAAGCAAAATGTCCATCCTAAAAGTTACATCTGCCTACCAGTGCTTATTGGTGTAGTTGGGAATAGAAAGGAGTCCCCCTACTCACACAACACTTACAAAAAACACCCGAAGTAACATTTTATAGATTTTTCTTTTTTTTTTTTACTCCAACAACATTCCTTTTTGGAAATCTGAACAAAGATGAGGACGGTCCCAAATGGAACCCTATTACTATATATATATATATATATAGTGCACTAGTCTCTATGGGCCCTGGTCAAAAGTAGTGCACTACCCTATGGGTCCTGGTCAAAAGTAGTGCACTACATAGGGTACCATTTGGGACACAAATCCTATAGATGTCCAACAGTATCACTCTACCAAACACCACTCCTCCCTTCGCGCTCCATCTTTGTCTCCAACCCCTTCCTGTTCTGATCCTCACTGTGAAAAGTACAGTCAGCTCAGCTGGGACCAGAGCGTCTGTCTTGTCAGGTCACTAGAGATGTTTACAACAGGGAGTTAAAAACATTCTTTTGTCTTCAAAACAAGACGATTATCGAGAAGCTTTTTCACACTGAAGCTATGCAGCGTACAACATGAATCTTTTACAACACCCATTAGTTAGCACGGCCTAACAACAAGACCTGACCAAGTTAAGTTGCCTTTTGGAATAGAACACATACCATTTAACCACACGCTTCCATGTTAGTGCTCTGACCTTGTCCTTTTAACACGTTGTCTCTAAGATAGCTAAAGCCAATAAATAATACCATTTAAAAACTATACTCTTAAAAACAAGTGGAAATGACAAAGGGATTTTTTTTTCTTTTTAAAGATTAGTAAGTAATAATAGGTTTGTGCTTATCAAGGTCTTGAGAAGGCATATCTGAAATCTTGAAAGAGTATATATATATATATTTTATATATATATGTAATATTGAATATTTGGCTCACAAACAAAGAGATAAAAGCCTGATTCTTCCAAAAACAGGAAGAAAAATGTCCACGTTAAACCCATCACTCATTGCACATACTGCTTTATGTATCAAGCTCCAAAGCAGCAGTCAGTCAGTGTGGGTGTTGCTGGGGTAGTGAAGGCCCCCTTCTGTCCCCCTCATCGATGCAGAGGTGCAGCAGAACCCCCCCACCCACCCACCTCTCTCTCTGGGTGAGCCAGCATTCCTTGTTTTTGTTTGCTTGTTTTTTGTATATATTTTTTTTTCATTTAAAATGTTGTGGCGATACTTGGTTAAAATATTGCTAGTTTAAATCAACAGTCTATGCAAATCCTTCAGTGCTGCCCAGAATCTAGCAGACTCTCTCTCTCTCACACACACAGGTTTTCCCAGAGGGCCAAGGTTGGCGAGGAGGATGGATGTGGTCATTGTGCAGAAAGAGAGGCAGTGCTTTTTTTTCCCTCTCCTCTCCTCTTCCTCTCTCTGGGGGCCAATCTGAGGATCCTTCCTTTTCACCAGAACAACAAAGTAAACTCCACAGCATAATCTCCCCTCTTCCTCCACCCATCCATCCATCCCTCAGTCCAGTCAGTTGTGTATCACAGTGTGGAACAACAGGGCGTGGAGGAGCGGATATATCCCCAACAGGTCGTGGTGGACCATCATTCTCAGTGCCAGATGTGTCCATAACCTCAGGCTAATTTTAACCACAGCAAGTCACACTTTCACAATAGCATTAGCAGATTGAAAAAAGAACACAAACAAAAAAAGGGAACAAACTATTGAAATCATCAATACATTATTGCAAAACATACATTATTGACAGGACACTTTGCCCATCAGTCACCTACACAAACATGCATCTATGACGGTCAGTCAGCCAGGCTTCTCCTCCAAGCTAGTGGAATGGTCTCCTACAGTTTTAACCGTGTTCCTATTATTGGCTTGCTGATTGGACAACGTGCGACGCCCCTCTCTCCGCTCCACCAGGTCCTTAAACCCCCCCCCCCCCATCTCCCATGCAGGAAACTCCAACTCACCTCTGTCACAAAGAACTAACCAAAACCACAAGATAAAAAACTAAAAAAAAACTTTAAAAAAACTTGTAAACGTAAAAGCCCTACGACGATAACAACATATGGTAGGTCACATCTTTGGAATCTGCAACACTGGGGCAGAGGAGCAGATCGAGGAGGTGGATGAATGGCTATCCCAGGCAGACTGACAGGCAGACTGACAGGCAGACTGACAGGCAGACTGACAGGCAGACTGACTGACAGGACAACTCTGTGGCTATGTGTTGGTGGCAGGCAGTAAGCCTTTTCATCAGATGCAGCAGTAGAAGCACAGCAGAGGTACGACCGAGGGAAGGGCTTCAAACATACAATCTTAGATTGCTTATTGTTGTTGAGGTGGGGCAGGAGTAGTTGTGGCGGGGGGGGGGGGGGGGGGGGGGGGGGGGGGGGCAGGACACAGGCAGGGTAGGTGGCAGGAGTAGTGGTGGAGGGGACGCAGGCAGGGTAGGTAGGTGGCAGGCGTCCCCAGGCAGGCTGAGGCCGAGGCAGGCGCTAAGACAGACAGACAGACTCTGTGGGTTTAGTTTTGTGCTGCTTTCCAATCAAAGATCCCCAAAGCCTGGGGTATCACTCACTCCACCTCGCGGTGCACCTCTGACGCGTTCGCCCGGCAGATTGGACAAGTGCGATTGGTCTAGAAGGAAGACAAAAAAAAGGGAGGTGTTAACCTGTCCATCGCACTTGGACTCTGGTCAACAGTAGTGCACTATATAGGGAATAGGGTGCCAGCCTGGTCAACAGTAGTGTACTATATAGGGAATAGGGTGCCTGGTCAACAGTAGTGTATTATATAAGGAATAGGGTGCCAGCCTGGTCAACGGTAGTGCACTATATAGGGAATAGGGTGCCAGCCTGGTCAACAGTAGTATACTATATAGGGAATAGGGTGCCAGCCTGGTCAACAGTAGTGCACTATATAGGGAATAGGGTGCCAGCCTGGTCAACAGTAGTGTACTATATAGGGAATAGGGTGCCAGCCTGGTCAACAGTAGTGTACTATATAGGGAATAGGGTGCCAGCCTGGTCAACAGTAGTGCACTATATAGGGAATAGGGTGCCAGCCTGGTCAACAGTAGTGCACTATATAGGGAATAGGGTGCCAGCCTGGTCAAAAGTAGTGCACTATATAGGGAATAGGGTGCCAGCCTGGTCAACAGTAGTGTACTATATAGGGAATAGGGTGCCAGCCTGGTCAACAGTAGTGCACTATATAGGGAATAGGGTGCCAGCCTGGTCAACAGTAGTGTACTATATAGGGAATAGGGTGCCAGCCTGGTCAACAGTAGTGCACTATATAGGGAATAGGGTGCCAGCCTGGTCAACAGTAGTGCACTATATAGGGGATAGGGTGCCAGCCTGGTCAACAGTAGTGTACTATATAGGGGATAGGGTGCCTGGTCAACAGTAGTGCACTATATAGGGAATAGGGTGCCAGCCTGGTCAACAGTAGTGTACTATATAGGGAATAGGGTGCCAGCCTGGTCAACAGTAGTGCACTATATAGGGGATAGGGTGCCAGCCTGGTCAACAGTAGTGTACTATATAGGGGATAGGGTGCCTGGTCAACAGTAGTGCACTATATAGGGAATAGGGTGCCAGCCTGGTCAACAGTAGTGTACTATATAGGGAATAGGGTGCCAGCCTGGTCAACGGTAGTGCACTATATAGGGAATAGGGTGCCAGCCTGGTCAACAGTAGTGTACTATACAGGGAATAGGGTGCCAGCCTGGTCAACAGTAGTGTACTATATAGGGGATAGGGTGCCTGGTCAACAGTAGTGCACTATATAGGGAATAGGGTGCCAGCCTGGTCAACGGTAGTGTACTATATAGGGAATAGGGTGCCAGCCTGGTCAACGGTAGTGCACTATATAGGGAATAGGGTGCCAGCCTGGTCAACAGTAGTGTACTATATAGGGAATAGGGTGCCAGCCTGGTCAACGGTAGTGCACTATATAGGGAATAGGGTGCCAGCCTGGACAACAGTAGTGTACTATATGGGGAATAGGGTGCCAGCCTGGTCAACAGTAGTGTACTATATAGGGGATAGGGTGCCAGCCTGGTCAACGGTAGTGCACTATATAGGGAATAGGGTGCCAGCCTGGTCAACAGTAGTGTACTATATAGGGAATATGGTGCCAGCCTGGTCAACAGTAGTGTACTATATAGGGAATAGGGTGCCAGCCTGGTCAACAGTAGTGTACTATATAGGGAATAGGGTGCCAGCCTGGTCAACAGTAGTGTACTATATAGGGAATAGGGTGCCAGCCTGGTCAACAGTAGTGTACTATATAGGGAATAGGGTGCCAGCCTGGTCAACAGTAGTGTACTATATAGGAAATAGGGTGCCAGCCTGGTCAACAGTAGTGTACTATATAGGGGATAGGGTGCCAGCCTGGTCAACAGTAGTGTACTATATAGGGAATAGGGTGCCTGGTCAACAGTAGTGTACTATATAAGGAATAGGGTGCCAGCCTGGTCAACGGTAGTGCACTATATAGGGAATAGGGTGCCAGCCTGGTCAACAGTAGTGTACTATATAGGGAATATGGTGCCAGCCTGGTCAACAGTAGTGTACTATATAGGGAATAGGGTGCCAGCCTGGTCAACAGTAGTGTACTATATAGGGAATAGGGTGCCAGCCTGGTCAACAGTAGTGTACTATATAGGGGATAGGGTGCCTGGTCAACAGTAGTGCACTATATAGGGAATAGGGTGCCAGCCTGGTCAAAAGTAGTGTACTATATAGGGAATAGGGTGCCAGCCTGGTCAACGGTAGTGCACTATATAGGGAATAGGGTGCCAGCCTGGTCAACAGTAGTGTACTATATAGGGAATAGGGTGCCAGCCTGGTCAACAGTAGTGTACTATATAGGGAATAGGGTGCCAGCCTGGTCAACGGTAGTGCACTATATAGGGAATAGGGTGCCAGCCTGGTCAACAGTAGTGTACTATATAGGGAATATGGTGCCAGCCTGGTCAACAGTAGTGTACTATATAGGGAATAGGGTGCCAGCCTGGTCAACAGTAGTGTACTATATAGGGAATAGGGTGCCAGCCTGGTCAACAGTAGTGTACTATATAGGGAATAGGGTGCCAGCCTGGTCAACAGTAGTGTACTATATAGGGAATAGGGTGCCAGCCTGGTCAACAGTAGTGTACTATATAGGAAATAGGGTGCCAGCCTGGTCAACAGTAGTGTACTATATAAGGGATAGGGTGCCAGCCTGGTCAACAGTAGTGTACTATATAGGGAATAGGGTGCCTGGTCAACAGTAGTGTACTATATAAGGAATAGGGTGCCAGCCTGGTCAACAGTAGTGTACTATATAGGGAATAGGGTGCCAGCCTGGTCAAAAGTAGTGTACTATATAGGGAATAGGGTGCCAGCCTGGTCAACAGTAGTGTACTATATAGGGAATAGGGTGCCAGCCTGGTCAACAGTAGTATACAATATAGGGAATAGGGTGCCAGCCTGGTCAACAGTAGTGCACTATATAGGGAATAGGGTGCCTGGTCAACAGTAGTGCACTATATAGGGAATAGGGTGCCAGCCTGGTCAACAGTAGTGCACTATATAGGGAATAGGGTGCCTGGTCAACAGTAGTGCACTATATAGGGAATAGGGTGCCAGCCTGGTCAACAGTAGTGCACTATATAGGGAATAGGGTGCCAGCCTGGTCAACAGTAGTGCACTATATAGGGAATAGGGTGCCTGGTCAACAGAAGTGCACTATATAGGGAATAGGGTGCCAGCCTGGTCAACAGTAGTGTACTATATAGGGAATAGGGTGCCAGCCTGGTCAACAGTAGTGCACTATATAGGGAATAGGGTGCCAGCCTGGTCAACAGTAGTGCACTATATAGGGAATAGGGTGCCAGCCTGGTCAACAGTAGTGTACTATATAGGGAATAGGGTGCCAGCCTGGTCAACAGTAGTGTACTATATAGGGAATAGGGTGCCAGCCTGGTCAACAGTAGTGCACTATATAGGGAATAGGGTGCCAGCCTGGTCAACAGTAGTGCACTATATAGGGAATAGGGTGCCAGCCTGGTCAAAAGTAGTGCACTATATAGGGAATAGGGTGCCAGCCTGGTCAACAGTAGTGTACTATATAGGGAATAGGGTGCCAGCCTGGTCAACAGTAGTGCACTATATAGGGAATAGGGTGCCAGCCTGGTCAACAGTAGTGTACTATATAGGGAATAGGGTGCCAGCCTGGTCAACAGTAGTGCACTATATAGGGAATAGGGTGCCAGCCTGGTCAACAGTAGTGCACTATATAGGGGATAGGGTGCCAGCCTGGTCAACAGTAGTGTACTATATAGGGGATAGGGTGCCTGGTCAACAGTAGTGCACTATATAGGGAATAGGGTGCCAGCCTGGTCAACAGTAGTGTACTATATAGGGAATTGGGTGCCAGCCTGGTCAACGGTAGTGCACTATATAGGGAATAGGGTGCCAGCCTGGTCAACAGTAGTGTACTATATAGGGAATAGGGTGCCAGCCTGGTCAACAGTAGTGCACTATATAGGGGATAGGGTGCCAGCCTGGTCAACAGTAGTGTACTATATAGGGGATAGGGTGCCTGGTCAACAGTAGTGCACTATATAGGGAATAGGGTGCCAGCCTGGTCAACAGTAGTGTACTATATAGGGAATAGGGTGCCAGCCTGGTCAACGGTAGTGCACTATATAGGGAATAGGGTGCCAGCCTGGTCAACAGTAGTGTACTATACAGGGAATAGGGTGCCAGCCTGGTCAACAGTAGTGTACTATATAGGGGATAGGGTGCCTGGTCAACAGTAGTGCACTATATAGGGAATAGGGTGCCAGCCTGGTCAACGGTAGTGTACTATATAGGGAATAGGGTGCCAGCCTGGTCAACGGTAGTGCACTATATAGGGAATAGGGTGCCAGCCTGGTCAACAGTAGTGTACTATATAGGGAATAGGGTGCCAGCCTGGTCAACGGTAGTGCAATATATAGGGAATAGGGTGCCAGCCTGGACAACAGTAGTGTACTATATGGGGAATAGGGTGCCAGCCTGGTCAACAGTAGTGTACTATATAGGGGATAGGGTGCCAGCCTGGTCAACGGTAGTGCACTATATAGGGAATAGGGTGCCAGCCTGGTCAACAGTAGTGTACTATATAGGGAATATGGTGCCAGCCTGGTCAACAGTAGTGTACTATATAGGGAATAGGGTGCCAGCCTGGTCAACAGTAGTGTACTATATAGGGAATAGGGTGCCAGCCTGGTCAACAGTAGTGTACTATATAGGGAATAGGGTGCCAGCCTGGTCAACAGTAGTGTACTATATAGGGAATAGGGTGCCAGCCTGGTCAACAGTAGTGTACTATATAGGAAATAGGGTGCCAGCCTGGTCAACAGTAGTTTACTATATAGGGGATAGGGTGCCAGCCTGGTCAACAGTAGTGTACTATATAGGGAATAGGGTGCCTGGTCAACAGTAGTGTACTATATAAGGAATAGGGTGCCAGCCTGGTCAACGGTAGTGCACTATATAGGGAATAGGGTGCCAGCCTGGTCAACAGTAGTGTACTATATAGGGAATATGGTGCCAGCCTGGTCAACAGTAGTGTACTATATAGGGAATAGGGTGCCAGCCTGGTCAACAGTAGTGTACTATATAGGGAATAGGGTGCCAGCCTGGTCAACAGTAGTGTACTATATAGGGGATAGGGTGCCTGGTCAACAGTAGTGCACTATATAGGGAATAGGGTGCCAGCCTGGTCAACAGTAGTGTACTATATAGGGAATAGGGTGCCAGCCTGGTCAACGGTAGTGCACTATATAGGGAATAGGGTGCCAGCCTGGTCAACAGTAGTGTACTATATAGGGAATAGGGTGCCAGCCTGGTCAACAGTAGTGTACTATATAGGGAATAGGGTGCCAGCCTGGTCAACGGTAGTGCACTATATAGGGAATAGGGTGCCAGCCTGGTCAACAGTAGTGTACTATATAGGGAATATGGTGCCAGCCTGGTCAACAGTAGTGTACTATATAGGGAATAGGGTGCCAGCCTGGTCAACAGTAGTGTACTATATAGGGAATAGGGTGCCAGCCTGGTCAACAGTAGTGTACTATATAGGGAATAGGGTGCCAGCCTGGTCAACAGTAGTGTACTATATAGGGAATAGGGTGCCAGCCTGGTCAACAGTAGTGTACTATATAGGAAATAGGGTGCCAGCCTGGTCAACAGTAGTGTACTATATAAGGGATAGGGTGCCAGCCTGGTCAACAGTAGTGTACTATATAGGGAATAGGGTGCCTGGTCAACAGTAGTGTACTATATAAGGAATAGGGTGCCAGCCTGGTCAACAGTAGTGTACTATATAGGGAATAGGGTGCCAGCCTGGTCAAAAGTAGTGTACTATATAGGGAATAGGGTGCCAGCCTGGTCAACAGTAGTGTACTATATAGGGAATAGGGTGCCAGCCTGGTCAACAGTAGTATACAATATAGGGAATAGGGTGCCAGCCTGGTCAACAGTAGTGCACTATATAGGGAATAGGGTGCCTGGTCAACAGTAGTGCACTATATAGGGAATAGGGTGCCAGCCTGGTCAACAGTAGTGCACTATATAGGGAATAGGGTGCCTGGTCAACAGTAGTGCACTATATAGGGAATAGGGTGCCAGCCTGGTCAACAGTAGTGCACTATATAGGGAATAGGGTGCCAGCCTGGTCAACAGTAGTGCACTATATAGGGAATAGGGTGCCTGGTCAACAGAAGTGCACTATATAGGGAAGAGGGTGCCAGCCTGGTCAACAGTAGTGTACTATATAGGGAATAGGGTGCCAGCCTGGTCAACAGTAGTGCACTATATAGGGAATAGGGTGCCAGCCTGGTCAACAGTAGTGCACTATATAGGGAATAGGGTGCCAGCCTGGTCAACAGTAGTGTACTATATAGGGAATAGGGTGCCAAACTGGTCAACAGTAGTGTACTATATAGGGAATAGGGTGCCAGCCTGGTCAACAGTAGTGTACTATATAGGGAATAGGGTGCCAGCCTGGTCAAAAGTAGTGTACTATATAGGGAATAGGGTGCCAGCCTGGTCAACAGTAGTGTACTATATAGGGAATAGGGTGCCAGCCTGGTCAACAGTAGTGCACTATATAGGGAATAGGGTTCCAGCCTGGTCAACAGTAGTGTACTATATAGGGGATAGGGTGCCAGCCTGGTCAACAGTAGTGTACTATATAGGGAATAGGGTGCCTGGTCAACAGTAGTGTACTATATAAGGAATAGGGTGCCAGCCTGGTCAACAGTAGTGTACTATATAGGGAATAGGGTGCCAGCCTGGTCAAAAGTAGTGTACTATATAGGGAATAGGGTGCCAGCCTGGTCAACAGTAGTGTACTATATAGGGAATAGGGTGCCAGCCTGGTCAACAGTAGTATACAATATAGGGAATAGGGTGCCAGCCTGGTCAACAGTAGTGCACTATATAGGGAATAGGGTGCCAGCCTGGTCAACAGTAGTGTACTATATAGGGAATAGGGTGCCAGCCTGGTCAACAGTAGTGCACTATATAGGGAATAGGGTGCCTGGTCAACAGTAGTGCACTATATAGGGAATAGGGTGCCAGCCTGGTCAACAGTAGTGCACTATATAGGGAATAGGGTGCCAGCCTGGTCAACAGTAGTGCACTATATAGGGAATAGGGTGCCTGGTCAACAGAAGTGCACTATATAGGGAATAGGGTGCCAGCCTGGTCAACAGTAGTGTACTATATAGGGAATAGGGTGCCAGCCTGGTCAACAGTAGTGCACTATATAGGGAATAGGGTGCCAGCCTGATCAACAGTAGTGCACTATATAGGGAATAGGGTGCCAGCCTGGTCAACAGTAGTGTACTATATAGGGAATAGGGTGCCAGCCTGGTCAACAGTAGTGTACTATATAGGGAATAGGGTGCCAGCCTGGTCAACAGTAGTGTACTATATAGGGAATAGGGTGCCAGCCTGGTCAAAAGTAGTGTACTATATAGGGAATAGGGTGCCAGCCTGGTCAACAGTAGTGTACTATATAGGGAATAGGGTGCCAGCCTGGTCAACAGTAGTGCACTATATAGGGAATAGGGTGCCAGCCTGGTCAACAGTAGTGTACTATATAGGGAATAGGGTGCCAGCCTGGTCAACAGTAGTGTACTATATAGGGAATAGGGTGCCAGCCTGGTCAACAGTAGTGCACTATATAGGGAATAGGGTGCCAGCCTGGTCAACAGTAGTGCACTATATAGGGAATAGGGTGCCAGCCTGGTCAACAGTAGTGCACTATATAGGGAATAGGGTGCCAGCCTGGTCAACAGTAGTGTACTATATATGGAATAGGGTGCCAGCCTGGTCAACAGTAGTGTACTATATAGGGAATAGGGTGCCAGCCTGGTCAACAGTAGTGTACTATATAGGGAATAGGGTGCCAGCCTGGTCAACAGTAGTGTACTATATAGGGAATAGGGTGCCTGATCAACAGTAGTGTACTATATAGGGAATAGGGTGCCACTCTGGTCAAAAGTAGTGTACTATATAGGGAATAGGGTGCCAGCCTGGTCAACGGTAGTGTACAATATAGGGAATAGGGTGCCAGCCTGGTCAACGGTAGTGCACTATATAGGGAATAGGGTGCCAGCCTGGTCAACAGTAGTGCACTATATAGGGACTAGGGTGCCAGCCTGGTCAACAGTAGTGTACTATATAGGGAATAGGGTGCCAGCCTGGTCAACAGTAGTGCACTATATAGGGAATAGGGTGCCAGCCTGGTCAAACGTAGTGTACTATATAGGGAATAGGGTGCCAGCCTGGTCAAAAGTAGTGTACTATATAGGGAATAGGGTGCCAGCCTGGTCAACAGTAGTGTACTATATAGGGAATATGGTGCCAGCCTGGTCAACAGTAGTGTACTATATAGGGAATAGGGTGCCAGCCTGGTCAAAAGTAGTGTACTATATAGGGAATAGGGTGCCTGGTCAACAGTAGTGTACTATATAGGGAATAGGGTGCCAGCCTGGTCAACAGTAGTGCACTATATAGGGACTAGGGTGCCAGCCTGGTCAACAGTAGTGTACTATATAGGGAATAGGGTGCCAGCCTGGTCAACAGTAGTGCACTATATAGGGAATAGGGTGCCAGCCTGGTCAAACGTAGTGTACTATATAGGGAATAGGGTGCCAGCCTGGTCAAAAGTAGTGTACTATATAGGGAATAGGGTGCCAGCCTGGTCAACAGTAGTGTACTATATAGGGAATAGGGTGCCAGCCTGGTCAAAAGTAGTGTACTATATAGGGAATAGGGTGCCATTTGAGACGTAACCGTAGAGTTAGCGATGGATGGAATGGGCTTACCTTTAACCATTTGTCGACACACTTAGCGTGGAACTCGTGGTTGCAGGGTAAAACCCTCAGTAGCTGCCTACACTCAAAGTCACTAAAGCACACAACACACCTGGAAGAGAGAACAGAGTATTACACAGAGCATCATCAGGTTCTGAAATACTGCATGTTTAAAAAGGACAAGACAGCTACTGTTACGATGGATGGGAGGGAGGGAGGGAGGGATAGGAGGGAGGGATGGGTGGGATTGGATGGGGATGGAGATGGGATGGATGGTAGGGCTGAGCGATACAACCAAAATATCATATCACACTATTGTTCACAGTATTGGCTAGCTACGTGTCCTCTGACTAGCCTGGACAAACTCATTTAAACAATTTCACTAATATCAAATTCAATAAATCGCAGCATGTTTATGGGTTCATCATTCAGTCGTTTTTACCTGATTAAGTAGAATCATGTTGAATTTTTTTTTTTTAACTACCATTTATTTTCATACTCTTCCTGCTGTCATGTATTTTATCCATATCTATCTATCTATCTATCTATCTATCTATCTATCTATCTATCTATCTATCTATCTATCTATCTATCTATCTATCTATCTATCTATCTATCTATCTATCTATCTATCTATCTATCTATCTATCTATCTATCTATCTATCTATCTATCTATCTATCTATCTATCTATCTGTGTTAAAACAACAGTTTTAAAATGTCCAAATCCATAATCAATATGCTGAAATAAATCACATGTTGAAGGTCAATATATAAAAACTACTTCCTGTACACACACACACACACACACACAATCACACACACACACGTCACACACACTACACACTAATTTTACTAAGTTAGAACCTTAAAAAAATGCTCATGCATCAGCATTGACCAACTCCAGCCTGAAATTGATAAGCTTGTTCTACTGTCATCAATATCAAAATAATAATAAAATCGTGCAGATGAATCACTCACGTCAACACTGTAAGGAAATCAATGGAACTGACGCTACATGTGCCATTCACACTCTTCTAAAGGACAAACCACAACCAACAAACCACTACATATATACAGTGCATTGGGAAAGTATTCAGACCTCTAGACTTTTTCCACATTTTGATACGTTACAGCCTTATTCTAAAATTGATTATACTGTTTTTTTTCCCCCCCTCTCAATCTACAAACAATACCCCCTAATGACAAAGCAAAACACATTTACAATTTTTTGCTAATTTAGAATTTAAAAAAATGGAATATCACATTTACATAAGTATTCAGACACCTTTACTCAGTACTTTGTTGAAGCATCTTTGGCAGCGATAACAGCCTCAAGTCTTCTTGGGTATGACGCTACAAGCTTGGCACATCTGTATTTGGGTAGTTTCTCCCATTCTTCTCTGTAGATCCTCTCAAGCTCTGTCAGGTTGGATGGGGAGCGTCGCTGCACAGCTATTTTCAGGTCTCTCCAGAGATGTTCGATCAGGTTCAAGTCCGGGCTCTGGCTGGGCCACTCAAGGGCATTCAGAGACTTGTCTTGGCTGTGTGGTTAGGGTCGTTGTCCTGTTGGAAGGTGAACCTTCACCCCAGTCTGAGGTCCTGAGCACACTACAAGAGGTTTTCATCAAGCATCTCTATACTTCTCTCCGTTCATCTTTCCCTCGATCCTGACGAGTCTCCCAGTCCCTGCCGCTGAAAAACATCCCCACAGCATGATGCTGCCATCACCATGCTTCACCGTAGGAATGGTGCCAGGTTTCCTCCAGACGTGACGCTTGGCATTCAGGCCAAAGAGTTCAATCCTGGTTTCATCAGACCAGAGAATTGTGTTTCTCATGGTCGGAGAGTCTTTAGGTGCCATTTGGCAAACTCCAAGTGGGCTGTCATGTGCCTTTTACTGAGGACTGGCCACTCTACCATAAAGGCCTGATTGGTGGAGTGCTGCAGAGATGGTGGTCCTTCTGGAATGTTCTCCCATCTCCACAGAGAAACTCTAGAGCTATGTCAGAGTGACCATCGGATTCTTGGTCACCTCTCTGACCAAGGCCCTTGTCCCCCGATTGCTCAGTTTGGCCGGGCGTCCAGCTCTAGGAAGAGTCTTGGTGGTTCCAAACTTCATCCATTTCAGAATGATGGAGGCCACTGTGTTCTTGGGGACCTTCAATGCTGCATACATTTTTTGGGACCTTATATAGACAGGTGTGTTCCTTTCCAAATCATGTCCTATCAATTGAATTTACCACAGGTGGACTCCAATCAAGTTGTAGAAACATCTCAAGGATGATCAATGGAAACAGGATACAACTGAGCTCAATTTTGAGTCTCGTAGCAAAGGCTCTGAATACTTATGTAAATAAAGTATTGCATTTTTTCTTCTTACATACATTTGCAAAAAATGTCTAAAAACCTGTTTTCAGTTTGTCATTATGGGGTATTATGTGTAGATTGATGAGGGGAAAAAAAGTAATTGAATAATAAAAAAATAAAAAAAATTAAAGTCAAGGGCTCTGAACACGTTCTGAATGCACTGTACCCGTCAATAGCCATTTATCAACTTATCTGCTTGTGGAACAATGTGTACAGCATATGGCAAATACGAAATGCAATACTTTCTTGACTGGATAATTTCAACAAATCATCTCTCCATAAAGTCATTCTAAATAGTGACTTTTTTGTTGGCTTTAGTTTGAGTGACAGCTTGACTGTCAAATCCATGTATTAGTTTGTGACTAGCAACTTTTATACAGAGAGAAGTGCGAATTGTCTGCCATTTTGATTTTGAAAACAGCTTTATAAATCCTGCGAGAGAGGCACGAATGACAAATATAACGGTAACAAAATAATATTCATCTGATTCAAACAAATCGATTTAGTGTCAGCGTGATGACTTTACACTTTTGTAATAACCAGTCGTGCGTATTCATGGACTCAAAGGAAAGCAAACTTCCCTAAACTATTTACCAAGAAAACAAAAAGAAACAAAATCATTTATCAAATCAAATTTTATTTGTCACATACACATGTTTAGCAGATGCTATTACGGGTGTATCGAAATGCTTGTGTTTCTAGTTCCAACAGTGCAGTAATGTCTAACAATACACACAATCTAAAGTAAAGGAATGGAATTAAGAATATATAAATATATGGATGAGCAATGTCAGAGCAGCATAGACTATAATACAGTAGAATAGGATAGAATGCAGTATATACATATGAGATGAGGAATGTAAAATATGTAAACATCATTAAAAGTGACTAGCGTTCCAATTATTAAAGTGACCAGTGATTCCTAGTCTATGTATCTAGGGCAGCAGCCTCTAATGTGCTAGTGATGGCTATTTAACAGTCTGATTGCCTTGTATTAGAAGCTGTTTTTCAGTCTCTTGGTCCCAGCTTTGATGTACCTGTACTGACCTCGCCTTTTAGATGGAAGCGGGGTGAACAGGCAGTGGCTCGGGTGGTTGTTGTCCTTGATGATCTTTTTTGGCCTTTGTGACATCGGGTGCTGTAGGTGTCCTGGAGGGCAGATAGTTTGCCCCCAGTGATTGCAGGCGGTGCAGTTTCTGTACCAGGCGGTGATACAGCCTGACAGGATGCTCTCAATTGTGCATCTGTAAAAGTTGCGAGTGTTTTAGGTGACAAGCCAAATTCCTTCAGCTTCCTGAGGTTGAAGAGGCACCTTGCGCCTTCTTCACCACACTGTCTGTGTGGGTGGACCATTTCGTCAGTGATGTGTACGCCGAGGAACTTGAAGCTTTCCACCTTCTCCACTGTGGTCCTACCGATGTGGATAGGGGGGTGCTCCCTCTGCTGTTTCCTGAAGTCCACGATCATCTCCTTTGTTTTGTTGACCTTGGGTGAGAGGTTATTTCCCTGGCACCACACTCCCAGGGCTCTCACCTCCTCCCTGTAGAATGTCTCGTCATTGTTGGTAATCAGGCCTACTACGGTTGTGTCGTCTGCTATCATCTGATTGAGTTGGAGGCGTGCGTGGCCACGCAGTCGTGGGTGAACAGGGAGTACAGGAGGATCAGCGAAGTGGATGTGTTGTTTCCTACCTTCACCCCCTGGGGGGCGGCCCATCAGGAAGTCCAGGACCCAGTTACACAGGGCAGGGTTCAGACCCAGGGCCTCAAGTTTAATGATGAGCTTGGAGGGTACCATGGTGTTGAATGCTGAGCTATAGTCAATGAACAGCATTCTTACATAGGTATTCCTCTTGTCCAGATGGGATAGGGCAGTGTGCAGTGCGATGGCATCGTCTGTGAATCTATTGGGGCGGTAAGCAAATTGAAGTGGGTCTAGGGTGTAAGGTAAGGTGGAGGTGATATGATCCTTGGCTCGTCTCTCAAAGCAATTCATGATGACAGAAGTGAGTGCTACGGGGTGATTGTCATTTAGTTCATTTACCTTTGCTTTCTTGGGTACAGGAACAATGGTTGACATCTTGAAGTATGAGGGGACAACAGACCGGGATAGGGAGAGATTGAATATGTCCGTAAACACACCAGCCAGCTAGTCTGCGCATGCTCTGAGGACGCGGCTAGGGATGCCGTCTGGGCCGGCAGCCTTGCGAGGGTTAACACACTTAAAATGTCTTACATCGGCCACAGAGAAGGAGCTCCCACAGTCCTTGGTAGCGGGCCGCGTCGGTGGCACTGTGTTATCCTCAAATCGGGCGAAGAAGGTATTCAGCTTGTCCGGAAGCAAGAAGTCGGTGTCCGCATAGTGGCAGGTTTTCCATCTGTAGTCCATGATTGTCTGTAGACCCTGCCACATACGTCTCATGTCTGAGCTGTTGAATTGTCTCCATACTGCCGTTTTGCCTGTTTCCCTCCATAAGGCAATAACTACACTGTTTGTATTCTGCTATATTCCCAGTCACCTTGCCATGGTTGAATGCGATGGTTCGTGCTTTCATTACAGACAGAAAAAAAACTTGAATTGTTGCATCTCGTTGTGTCCTCTGGTGGCTAGCTAGCTAGTTAAAAAATCATCCCTTTCCTAAATTTGCCATAGATGGAAATATGGATTTTGCACTATACTTACTTCTCTGTATTTCTCTGTACTGGCCAACAGCAATTCAGATCCAACCATAAATTCATACAATTGTACCCCTGGCTTGAGAGGATGGAAGGTTTTTTTGTATTTTTACCCCTTTTACTCCACAATTTCGTGATATCCAAATTGGTAGTTACAGACTTGTCCCATTGCTGCAACTCCCCTACAGACTCGGGAGAGACGAAGGTCAAGAGCCATGCTTCCACCGAAACACGACCCTGCATTGCTTCTTGACACACTGCTCGCTTAACCTGGAAACCAGCCGCACCAATGTGTCGAAGGAAACACCGTCCAGCTGGCGACCAAAGTCAGCTTGAAGGCACCGGCCCGCCGCAAGGAGTCGCTAGAGCGCGATGGGACAAGGAAAATCCCGCCCGGCCAAACCCTCCTCTAACCCGGACGACGCCGGGCCAAATGTGTCTCCCGGTCACGGCCGGCTGTGCTACAGCCTGGGATCGAACCCGGGGCTGTAGTGACGCCTGTACTGCGATGCAGTGCCTTGCATGCTGACCACACCTCTCGCATCGCGTGTGTTGCAAAATAAAATGTACACATACATGTTATTCAATCATTGCGCACATTTCTGCATAGCTGGGCGCTAAAATAGAACTTGGTTCTATTGGTGACGCTCAACAAGTACTGCCTGTCAAATCTCCTCATTGGTTTTTAGGAGCATATACCCACGTGGGTGATTGAAATATGAACTGACGTCCACACTACAGTCGGTTGTAGTAATGCACCGTAAAGTTGGTTGCCAACAGCCATATAAATTCCAAAGTAGAAAAATAAGCCTGAAGGAAGGAGGAGAGATGAAGAAAAACACATTTGGTTGACCGTTTTATCTGTGGATTAATTGTCGGAGTAGAGGACCTTGTGCATTTCAGGTAAAATAACAACCTAATGTTTATATTCCAGGACAAATTAGTTAGCAACAGCAAGCTAGCTAGCTAAATTGCCATAAATGTTTAATGCTTTTCAACCTCTGGTCAGCATGTAAGATCGCTGGCGCCACCCAGGATGGAAGTTCCACATGTAGCTAGATGTAGCATGCTAACGTTAACTAGCTGGCCTGGCGCATCATTGTCCATGAAAGGAAGCTAGGCTAGCTAGCGAGCAAGTTTCCTGAACAAAAATATAAACGCAACAATTTCAATGATTTTAATGAGTTAATGTTCATATGAGGAAATCAGTCAATTGAAAGAAATTCATTAGGCCCTAATCTATAGATTTCACATTACTGGGCAGGGGTGCAGCCATGGGTGAGCCTGGGAGGGTATAGGCCCACCCACTGGGGAGCCAGGCCCAGCCATTCAGAATGAGTTTTTCCCACAAAATGGCTTTATTAAAGACAGAAATACTCCTCAGTTTCATCAGGTGTCCAGTCTCAGGACGATCCCGCAGGTGAAGAAGCAGGATGTGGAGGTCCTGGGCTGGTGTGGTGTGGTTCTCTAAAACGATGTTGAGGCGGCTTATGGTAGAGAAATTAACATTCAATTCTTTGGCAACAGCTCTTGTGGACATTCCTGCAGTCAGCATGCCAATTATGTCATCTATGCATAGTCATTTTAATATCTCTACCTTATTGTACATAATACCTCAACAAACCGGTGCCCCCGCACATTGACTCTGTACCAACACCCACCTGTATATATTGTTATTTTTTACTGCTGCTCTTTAATTACTTGTTACTTTTATCTCTTATTCTTTTACGTATTTTTTGAAACCGCACTGTTGGTTAGGGGCTCGTATTCAGCATTTCACTGTGAGGTCTGTTGTATTCAGCAGTTCACTGTGAGGTCTACTACACCTGTCGTATTCAGCATTTCACTGTGAGGTCTACTACACCTGTTGTATTCAGCATTTCACTGTGAGGTCTACTACACCTGTCGTATTCAGCATTTCACTGTGAGGTCTACTACACCTGTCGTATTCAGCATTTCACTGTGAGGTCTACACCTGTTGTATTCAGCATTTCACTGTGAGGTCTACTACACTTGTTGTATTCAGCATTTCACTGTGAGGTCTACTACACCTGTTGTATTCAGCATTTCACTGTGAGGTCTACACCTGTTGTATTCAGCATTTCACTGTGAGGTCTACTACACCTGTTGTATTCAGCATTTCACTGTAAGGTCTACTACACCTGTTGTATTCAGCATTTCACTGTAAGGTCTACTACACCTGTTGTATTCAGCATTTCACTGTGAGGTCTACTACACCTGTCGTATTCAGCATTTCACTGTGAGGTCTACTACACCTGTTGTATTCAGCATTTCACTGTGAGGTCTACTACACCTGTTGTATTCAGCATTTCACTGTGAGGTCTACTACACCTGTTGTATTCAGCATTTCACTGTGAGGTCTACTACACCTGTTGTATTCAGCATTTCACTGTAAGGTCTACTACACCTGTTGTATTCAGCATTTCACTGTAAGGTCTACTACACCTGTTGTATTCAGCATTTCACTGTGAGGTCTACTACACCTGTTGTATTCAGCATTTCACTGTGAGGTCTACACCTGTTGTATTCAGCATTTCACTGTGAGGTCTACTACACCTGTTGTATTCAGCATTTCACTGTGAGGTCTACACCTGTTGTATTCAGCATTTCACTGTAAGGTCTACTACACCTGTTGTATTCAGCATTTCACTGTGAGGTCTACACCTGTTGTATTCAGCATTTCACTGTGAGGTCTACTACACCTGTTGTATTCAGCATTTCACTGTGAGGTCTACACCTGTTGTATTCAGCATTTCACTGTGAAGTCTACTACACCTGTTGTATTCAGCATTTCACTGTGAGGTCTACTACACCTGTTGTATTCAGCATTTCGCTGTGAGGTCTACTACACCTGTTGTATTCAGCATTTCACTGTGAGGTCTACTACACCTGTTGTATTCAGCATTTCACTGTAAGGTCTACTACACCTGTTGTATTCAGCATTTCACTGTGAGGTCTACACCTGTCGTATTCAGCATTCCACTGTAAGGTCTACTACACCTGTTGTATTCAGCATTTCACTGTAAGGTCTACTACACCTGTTGTATTCAGCATTTCACTATAAGGTCTACTACACCTGTTGTATTCAGCATTTCACTGTAAGGTCTACTACACCTGTTGTATTCAGCATTTCACTGTAAGGTCTACTACACCTGTTGTATTCAGCATTTCACTGTGAGGTCTACACCTGTTGTATTCAGCATTCCACTGTAAGGTCTACTACACCTGTTGTATTCAGCATTTCACTGTAAGGTCTACTACACCTGTTGTATTCAGCATTTCACTGTGAGGTATACTACACCTGTTGTATTCAGCATTTCACTGTGAGGTCTACTACACCTGTTGTATTCAGCATTTCACTGTGAGGTCTACTACACCTGTTGTATTAAGCATTTCACTGTAAGGTCTACTACACCTGTTGTATTCAGCATTTCACTGTGAGGTCTACTACACCTGTTGTATTCAGCATTTCACTGTAAGGTCTACTACACCTGTTGTATTCAGCATTTTACTGTGAGGTCTACACCTGTTGTATTCAGCATTTCACTGTGAGGTCTACTACACCTGTTGTATTCAGCATTTCACTGTAAGGTCGTCTACACCTGTTGTATTCAGCATTTCACTGTGAGGTCTACTATACCTGTTGTATTCAGCAGTTCACTGTAAGGTCTACTACACCTGTTGTATTCAGCATTTCACTGTGAGGTCTACACCTGTTGTATTCAGCATTTCACTGTAAGGTCTACTACACCTGTTGTATTCAGCATTTCACTGTAAGGTCTACTACACCTGTTGTATTCAGCATTTCACTGTGAGGTCTACTACACCTGTTGTATTCAGCATTTCACTGTAAGGTCTACTACACCTGTTGTATTCAGCATTTCACTGTGAGGTCTACACCCGTTGTATTCGGCTGTATGTGACTAATGCAATTTGATTTGCGCGCTCCCTCAAAACTTGAGCCATCTTTGGCATCGTGTTGTGTGACAAATACTCAGTAAACAAATTTGTTTACAATTTGAGAGAAAAACGTTGTTTTTTTTGTGTGTATGGAACATTTCTGGGACCTTTTGTTTCAGCTCATGAAACATGGGACCAACACTTTACATGTTGCGTTTATATTTTTGTTCAATGTACAATTTCTCCACAGCGCCAACTTGCTAAGAAAAGACAAACTAGCAAACAGTAGTTAGCAGACAGTAAGATACAAACTAATAGTGTCATTATAGAACGCTTGTGGAAAGCAGCATGCCACCAACATCTCGGAGGACCTGAGCCCTAGGACCATGCCTCAGGACTACCTGGCTTGATGACTCCTTGCTGTCCCCAGTTCACCTGGCCGTGCTGCTGCTCCAGTTCCAACTGTTCTGCCTGCAGCTATGGAACACTGACCTGTTCACCGGACGTGCTACCTGTCCCAGACCTGTTGTCCCAGACCTGCTGGAACCCTGACCTGTTCCCCGGACGTGCTACCTGTCCCAGACCTGCTGTCCCAGACCTCCTGGAACCCTGACCTGTTCACCGGACGTGCTACCTTGTCACAGACCTGCTGTTTTCAACTCTCTAGAGACAGCAGGAGCGGTAGAGATACTCTCAATGATCGGCTATGAAAAGCCAACTGACACTTACTCTTGAGTTGCTGACTTGTTGCACCCTCGACAACTACTATGATTATTATTATTTGACCATGCTGGTCATTTATGAACATTTGAACATCTTGGCCATGTTCTGTTATAATCTCCACCCGGCACAGCCAGAAGAGGACTGGCCACCCCTCATAGCCTGGTTCCTCTCCACCCGGCACAGCCAGAAGAGGACTGGCCACCCCTCATAGCCTGGTTCCTCTCTACCCGGCACAGCCAGAAGAGGACTGGCCACCCCTCATAGCCTGGTTCCTCTCTAGATTTCTTCCTAGGTTCTGGCCTATCTATGGAGTTTTTCCTAGCTACTGTGCTTCTACATCTGCATTACTTGCTGTTTGGGGTTTTAGGCTGGGTTTCTGTGCAGCACTTTGAGATATCAGCTGATGTAAGAAGGGCTTTATAAATACATTTGATTTGTTGCATCTATCTGACCATGCAGACTGCAGAGTGAACGGCAAGAAAGTGCTCATGACTCCATGGTCGAGCAACTGCTTACTCCTTGAGTGACAGGCGCCAGGGCGTGGTGTGAGAGAGGCCAGGGCTTGGTGTGAGAGGGGGCGTGGTGTGAGAGAGGCCAGGGCGTGGTGTGAGAGGGGGCGTGGTGTGAGAGGGGGCGTGGTGTGAGAGGGGGCGTGGTGTGAGAGGGGCCAGGGCGTGGTGTGAGAAGGGCCAGGGCGTGGTGTGAGAGGGGCCAGGGCGTGGTGTGAGAGGGGCCAGGGCGTGGTGTGAGAGGGGGCGTGGTGTGAGAGAGGGCGTGGTGTGAGAGGGGGCGTGGTGTAAGAGGGGCCAGGGCGTGGTGTGAGAGAGGCCAGGGCTTGGTGTGAGAGGGGGCAGGGCTTGGTGTGAGAGGGGGCGTGGTGTAAGAGGGGCCAGGGCTTGGTGTGAGAGGGGGCAGGGCTTGGTGTGAGAGGGGGCGTGGTGTAAGAGGGGCCAGGGCGTGGTGTGAGAGGGGGCGTGGTGTGAGAGGGGGCAGGGCTTGGTGTGAGAGGGGGCAGGGCTTGGTGTGAGAGGGGGCAGGGCTTGGTGTGAGAGGGGGCAGGGCTTGGTGTGAGAGGGGGGCAGGGCTTGGTGTGAGAGGGGGGCAGGGCGTGGTGTGAGAGGGGGCAGGGCTTGGTGTGAGAGAGGCCAGGGCGTGGTGTGAGAGGGGGCAGGGCTTGGTGTGAGAGGGGGCGTGGTGTGAGAGGGGGCATGCATCAGGAGGAGAGGGAGAAAGACAACTCAAATAGAGAACGGAGTAAAATATAAAAAACGAACATTACACGCGCCGGAGTTGAGTATCACATTTAACAAACCAAATAAATACCGTTGTAGAAGGTAAAGTAAAAACCCAAACCGGTCCGTGCATCAATACCGGTACATAGTAAAATACGGTGTACCGCCCAGCCCTGTTTGACCAGCCAGCCAGATAAATAGATGGGTGAATGGAAAAAGAGAAACGGCAGTAGAAGCTTAACTTACAGCGTTTGTTCAGATTGATGGTTGTCGAGGTTGAACCTGTAGGATGGAAGCTGCTCAATGTCTGCCTTGGTGATTCCTCGCGGTTTGGCCTCTCCCAGCCTTTCAGCCAGGTTCAGTAATGCCTGAGGGTGCGTTAGAGACATACATATTTAGGGACAGTTGTTTTGGTCTATTTCTATTGACCGGTATTTTCCTGCATTATCCACTAGGTTTGGAAATGGTCCTAGGAAATGGTCTTTAATTGACACAAGTTGTCTGTAATCAATTATATAATGTCTGGGTGTGAGTGAGTGTTTAGTGGTGGGGGGGTTGGGGGGGGTGTCCCCTTAAACTGCCCATATTTGACCCATTTTTAAACTACAACTTCGGTTGGAGACGATCAGATTGAACGAAGTGAGGTATAGAATCACGGAACTACAAATAGCATTATATAGCCAAACAACAGGCTTTTTAACGTTAAGATTTGTAGAGCTATGCCTCTCCTGGCTTACGCCATCCCTTCCTCCTCCACCCCCACCACCAAACACTCATACACAACCAGGCATGGTTTGATTGGATTGTGTTCCAGCTAAAGATCATTCCCTAGGAGTTTCTACCTGCAGCAAATCAAGTGGATAATGCTGGAAATACCAGTCAACAAAAAAACATCCAAAACAACTGGCCCTGATACAAAACACACGTAGATACAAACACAGAAATACACAACAAGAAACACACAGTGTTTTTTCTAAGTGTATTGACGACCTGGTCCTCTCACCTCATAGTTCTCCATCTCCACATCATCTACATCAAGGTCCAGACTGATGGCTGGACCCACTGCAGTAGGAGGCACAGGAAGCATCGACCTGCACAGAGACAGAACAATCACATTAATCACCCAGACCAAATGGGCACATGACATTTGGGATGTGGGGAAAAAAGGGAAATGTATTGTTTAAGTGGCAATAAATATTCCACTGATGTGCAACTGCTTTCTGAGTGTACAGTATACACCTCACGTTAAATGGGTTGGTACAATTGTTAAGTCCTGAATGACTTTTGAGTCATTGAAAAGCGTTCTTTATTCATTTCATACTCACAGGAAGTACGGCAGGAAGCCTGGGTAGTAGGGTGGTGGCGGCGGCGGTGGGGGCAGGGGCTGCTGTAACCGGTACCTGTGGCCACTGACGCGTCGCGGCAGCATGTGGGGGTATGGCTGAACAGGAGACAGACAGAGACATAGAGAGTTGTTAACGTGGTGGTGGTGGGTGAACTATCCTGTGGAAGTGACTGGTTATTTAAAATGGTAATTACGCCAGCTCTGTAGATTTAGTTAGTTCTACAATCTGAAGTCTCTGACCACTAGATGAAGGGTTAGGCTGAGCTGGCTAGATGAAGGGTCAGGCTGAGCTGGCTAGATGAAGGGTCAGGCTGAGCTGGCTAGATGAAGGGTCAGGCTGAGCTGGCTAGATGAAGGGTTAGGCTGAGCTGGCTAGATGAAGGGTCAGGCTGAGCTGGCTAGATGAAGGGTTAGGCTGAGCTGGTTAGATGAAGGGTCAGGCTGAGCTGGCTAGATGAAGGGTCAGGCTGAGCTGGCTAGATGAAGGGTCAGGCTGAGCTGATTAGATGAAGGGTCAGGCTGAGCTGGCTAGATGAAGGGTCAGGCTGAGCTGGTAAGATGAAGGGCCAGGCTGAGCTGGTTAGATGAAGGGTCAGGCTGAGCTGGTAAGATGAAGGGCCAGGCTGAGCTGGTTAGATGAAGGGTCAGGCTGAGCTGGTTAGATGAAGGGTTAGGCTGAGCTGGCTAGATGAAGGGCCAGGCTGAGCTGGCTAGATGAAGGGCCAGGCTGAGCTGGCTAGATGAAGGGTCAGGCTGAGCTGGCTAGATGAAGGGCCAGGCTGAGCTGGTAAGATGAAGGGTCAGGCTGAGCTGGCTAGATGAAGGGTCAGGCTGAGCTGGCTAGATGAAGGGTCAGGCTGAGCTGGTTAGATGAAGGGTCAGGCTGAGCTGGTTAGATGAAGGGTTAGGCTGAGCTGGCTAGATGAAGGGTTAGGCTGAGCTGGCTAGATGAAGGGTCAGGCTGAGCTGGCTAGATGAAGGGTCAGGCTGAGCTGGCTAGATGAAGGGTCAGGCTGAGCTGGCTAGATGAAGGGTCAGGCTGAGCTGGCTAGATGAAGGGTCAGGCTGAGCTGGCTAGATGAAGGGTCAGGCTGAGCTGGCTAGATGAAGGGTCAGGCTGAGCTGGCTAGATGAAGGGTCAGGCTGAGCTGGCTAGATGAAGGGTCAGGCTGAGCTGGCTAGATGAAGGGTCAGGCTGAGCTGGCTAGATGAAGGGCCAGGCTGAGCTGGCTAGATGAAGGGTCAGGCTGAGCTGGCTAGATGAAGGGTCAGGCTGAGCTGGCTAGATGAAGGGTTAGGCTGAGCTGGCTAGATGAAGGGTTAGGCTGAGCTGGCTAGATGAAGGGTTAGGCTGAGCTGGCTAGATGAAGGGTTAGGCTGAGCTGGCTAGATGAAGGGTTAGGCTGAGCTGGTTAGATGAAGGGTTAGGCTGAGCTGGTTAGATGAAGGGTCAGGCTGAGCTGGCTAGATGAAGGGTTAGGCTGAGCTGGCTAGATGAAGGGTTAGGCTGAGCTGGCTAGATGAAGGGTCAGGCTGAGCTGGCTAGATGAAGGGTCAGGCTGAGCTGGCTAGATGAAGGGTCAGGCCGAGCTGGCTAGATGAAGGGTCAGGCCGAGCTGGCTAGATGAAGGGTCAGGCCGAGCTGGTTAGATGAAGGGTCAGGCCGAGCTGGCTAGATGAAGGGTCAGGCCGAGCTGGCTAGATGAAGGGTCAGGCCGAGCTGGCTAGATGAAGGGTCAGGCCGAGCTGGCTAGATGAAGGGTCAGGCCGAGCTGGCTAGATGAAGGTTCAGGCCGAGCTGGCTAGATGAAGGGTCAGGCTGAGCTGGCTAGATGAAGGGTCAGGCTGAGCTGGCTAGATGAAGGGTCAGGCTGAGCTGGTTAGATGAAGGGTCAGGCTGAGCTGGCTAGATGAAGGGTCAGGCTGAGCTGGCTAGATGAAGGGTCAGGCTGAGCTGGTTAGATGAAGGGTCAGGCTGAGCTGGTTAGATGAAGGGTCAGGCTGAGCTGGCTAGATGAAGGGTCAGGCTGAGCTGGCTAGATGAAGGGTCAGGCTGAGCTGGCTAGATGAAGGGTCAGGCTGAGCTGGTTAGATGAAGGGTCAGGCTGAGCTGGTTAGATGAAGGGTCAGGCTGAGCTGGCTAGATGAAGGGTCAGGCTGAGCTGGCTAGATGAAGGGTCAGGCTGAGCTGGTTAGATGAAGGGTCAGGCTGAGCTGGCTAGATGAAGGGCCAGGCTGAGCTGGCTAGATGAAGGGTCAGGCTGAGCTGGCTAGATGAAGGGTCAGGCTGAGCTGGTTAATCTGACTCTGAGGAAGTAGATAAAGAGCCTCACTGCCGAAATCCCGAAGTATGTAAAAAAATAAGTTCATTACTCAAAAATATGGAGTTTCAATTAGCAACTATGGAAATGAACTGCCGTCACCACCATGATGTACTTCCAAAAGGTCTAAAAACAAATGTCCAAGCAAAGCAACAAAACAAAACAACATGGGAGTTTCAATTGGTGCTTTCTGGACATTAGAAAAGGTCTCTAATACACAGATACTAATTCAGCTAGCTAGCTCTGTGAGGTAAAGTCTTACCACTGGGAAGGACAGGTGTGAGGTAAAGCCTTACTGGGAAGGACAGGTGTGAGGTAAAGCCTTACCACTGGGAAGGGCAGGTGTGAGGTAAAGCCTTACCACTGGGAAGGGCATCTCTTGGTGCAGAGGCTCCTGAGGGAGGTACTGAAGGGGGACAGAGGGAGGCATCGCTGGTGGGTGGTGGTGACTCGAGGCAGGGTAAGAGAACGTTCTTAATGGATGCTGGTCCCCCCTGAGGTCCACTTCATTCTCTACCCTCTGGAGAGGCTGACCGACGGGGAGGGAAAGAAAGAAAACTAAAACAGTCAGTGATGGGTTTCATACATTCTAACTCCCGACTCATTCCTTTTTAATTAAAATGTGGATCAACTACTATACAGAAAGTACATTCAGAAAGTACCACTGAAAGCAAAATAAATATTTGGTTAATACATTCTAACTAAATCCTAGGCGACTCGTCACTTTTTTATTTTTTATTAACGTGGATCAACTTCTGTGTACAGTGAGGGAAAAAAGTATTTGATCCCCTGCTGATTTTGTACGTTTGCCCACTGACAAAGAAATGATCAGTCTATAATTTTAATGGTAGGTTTATTTGAACAGTTAGAGACAGAATAACAACAAAAAAATCCAGAAAAACACATGTCAAAAATGTTATAAATTGATTTGCAATTTAATGAGGGAAATAAGTATTTGACCCCCTCTCAATCAGAAAGATTTCTGGCTCCCAGGTGTCTTTTATACAGGTAACGAGCTGAGATTAGGAGCACACTCTTAAAGGGAGTGCTCCTAATCTCAGCTTGTTACCTGTATAAAAGACACCTGTCCGCAGAAGCAATCAATCAATCAGATTCCAAACTCTCCACCATGGCCAAGACCAAAGAGCTCTCCAAGGATGTCAGGGACAAGATTGTAGACCTACACAAGGCTGGAATGGGCTTCAAGACCATCGCCAAGCAGCTTGGTAAGAAGGTGACAACAGTTGGTGCGATTATTCGCAAATGGAAGAAACACAAAAGAACTGTCAATCTCCCTCGGCCTGGGGCTCCATGCAAGATCTCACCTCGTGGAGTTGCAATGATCATGAGAACGGTGAGGAATCAGCCCAGAACTACACGGGAGGATCTTGTCAATGATCTCAAGGCAGCTGGGACCATTGTCACCAAGAAAACAATTGGTAACACACTACGCCGTGAAGGACTGAAATCCTGCAGCGCACATAAACATGCCCGTCTGAAGTTTGAATCATTCAGATGTTCATTGGCAAAGGACAACTGGGTGAAAGTGTTGTGGTCAGATGAGACCAAAATGGAGCTCTTCGGCATCAACTCAACTCGCCGTGTTTGGAGGAGGAGGAATGCTGCCTATGACCCCAAGAACACCATCCCCACCCTCAAACATGGAGGTGGAAACATTATGCTTTGGGGGTGTTTTTCTGCTAAGGGGACAGGACAACTTCACCGCATCAAAGGGATGATGGACGGGGCCATGTACCGTCAAATCTTGGGTGAGAACCTCCTTCCCTCAGCTAGGGCATTGAAAATGGGTCGTGGATGGGTATTCCAGCATGACAATGACCCAAAACACACGGCCAAGGCAACAAAGGAGTGGCTCAAGAAGAAGCACATTAAGGTCCTGGAGTGGCCTAGCCAGTCTCCAGACCTTAATCCCATAGAAAATCTGTGGAGGGAGCTGAAGGTTCGAGTTGCCAAACGTCAGCCTCGAAACCTTAATGACTTGGAGAAGATCTGCAAAGAGGAGTGGGACAAAATCCCTCCTGAGATGTGTGAAAATCTGGTGGCCAACTACAAGAAACGTCTGACCTCTGTGATTGCCAACAAGGGTTTTGCCACCAAGTACTAAGTCATGTTTTGCAGAGGGGTCAAATACTTATATCCCTCATTAAAATGCAAATCATTTTATAACATTTTTGACATGTGTTTTTCTGGATTTTTGTTGTTGTTATTCTGTCTCTCACTGTTCAAATAAACCTACCATTAAAATTATAGACTGATCATTTCTTTGTCAGTGGGCAAACGTACAAAATCAGCAGGGGATCAAATACTTGTCCCCCTCACTGTATGTGTACTGGATGACGAGGTTATTCCAGTGTTATTCGTAACGGACATGATTCCGTCCTAAATGTTAACTCCATTCCTTACATCAGGCAAACTACCAGCTCCGGGAGGTAAAACAAAAAAATATATATAAATACTATTTTGGGTTGAAAAACTCTCCAGGCCACTCTTGAAGCTCTACAACTTGATATAAAGTATGTATAAATAGTAATGGACATACAGCGCCTTCAGAAAGTATTCAAACACCTTGACTTTTTTTTTCTTCCAAATATGTTACAGCCAGAATTAAACAATTATTAAATTGAGATTTTGTGTCACTGGTCTACACACAATACCCCATAAAATGTTAAAAGTAGAATTATGTTTTTAGAAGACAAAAAATAATAATTACAAAATGAAAAGCTGAAATGTGTTGAGTCTTGTTAAATAAGTTCAAGAGTAAACCCTGTCTTAACGAGTTACATAAGTCACACGGGACTCACTGTGTTCAATAACAGTGTTAAAGATGATGATTACCACACACATACAATTATCTGTAAGGTCCCCTCAGTCGAGCAGTGAATTTCAAAACAAAAACCTGGGAGGCTTTCCAATGCCTCGCAAAGAAGGAACCTATTGGTAGATGGGTAAAAAAAAAAAAAGCAGACATTGAATATCCCTTTGAGCATGGTGAAGTTATTAATTACACTTTGGATGGTGTATTAATACACTCAGTCACTACAAAGATACAGGAGTCCATCCTAACTCAGTTGCCGGAGAGGAAGGAAACCGCTCAGGGATTTCACCATGAGGACAATGATGACTGAAAAAAAATTCTAAAAAAATCTCCCAGTCAATACTGCACGACTCCAGCGCAAGGATTTCCGACCCCTCCCACCCCAGTCACCACCTCCACCAAAAATTCACCTCTGGCAGCGGTTTCAGGAATCTCATCCAAAAAGTTGACTCCCAGTTTGCCAAAAAGGCACCTGGATGATCATCAAGACTCTTGGAAGAATGTTCCATGGACAGACGAGTCAAAAATAATAACTTTTTGGACGACATGGGTCCACATTATGCCTGGCGAAAACCAAAACACTGCATTCCACAGTAAGAACCTTATACCAACGGTGAAGCATGGTAGTGGTAGTGTGATGGTTTGGGGGATGCTTTGCTGCCTCAGGACCTGGACGACTTGCCTTAATAGAATGGAACCATGAATTGTGCTCTGTATCAGTGAATTCTACAGGAGAATGTCAGGCCATCCGTCTGTGAGCTGAAGATGAAACGCAGCTGGGTCATGTAGCAAGACAATGATCCAAAGCACACAATAAAAACTGTACATTAAAAAAATAGTTAAAAAGCAACAAATTTGAAGTTTTGGAATGGCCTAGTTGTCACGTCCTGGCCAGTATAAGGGTTCATTAGTATTGTAGTTTGGTCAGGACGTGGCAGAGGGTATTTGTTTTATGTGGTTCAGGGTGGTGTGTTTGTTAAAAGGGTGTTTGAATAAGTATTCCGGGGTTTTTGGGCACTGTTTGGTTTTCATGTATTTCTATGTTTAGTCTAGTGTGTGTGGTTCTATGTTGAGTTAATTGGGGTTGGACTTCCAATTGAAGGCAGCTGTTTGGTGTTGCCTTTGATTGGAAGTCCTATATTAGTTGGGTGTGTTTGTCTTGTATTTTGTGGGAGATTGTTCTGTGTTTAGCCTTGTGCCTTACCAGACTGTTTTTTGTCGATCGTATTTCTGTTTGTTATTTTGGTGTTCATTTTGATAGTTAATAAAAGTCAAGATGAGCCTGCACGTACCTGCTGCGTTTTGGTCCTCCTTCACCGACGACAACCGTGACACTAGTCAAAGTCCAGACCTAATCCCAATTGAGATGTTTTGACAGGACTTGAAGAAACAAGCAGTTCATGCTTGAAAACGTCGCTAAGTTAAAGCAGTTCTGCATGGCAGAGTGGGCCAAAATTCCTCCACAGTGACGTGAGAGACTGATCAACAACAACCGGAAGCGTTTGGTTGTGGTCATTGCAGCTAAACGTGGCACAACCAGTCATTGAGTGTAAGGGAGCAATTACTTTTTCACACAAGGGAATTGGGTGTTGTATAACTTTGTTCATTAAATAAGTATAAATACATTTCTGTTATTTGTAAACTCTGCTACCCTTTATCTAATATTAGGGTTTTGGTTGAAGATCAGATAACATTCAGCATCAAAACTATGCATAAATAGAGAAAATCCCAATCCCAACATCACAGCCATATGTATACCCCCTGTACATCAACCATATACCCCCTGTACATCAACCATATACCCCCTGTACATCAACCATATACCCACTGTACATCATTTGTATATCTGCTCATTCTCTTACAGCTCTATGCTCACTCTACCTAGTTGCATATAACGTATGGAAACGTTGTTTAAACTGTCTGTATTGGGTCTCTAAATGTTGTCTATCACTAGCAGCACCATATCATTGAGTAAGTGTAAATGTATAAGGTGATTCTGAAACAGTTAGTGAGTTTAATGGCTGTGATAAGAGAAAACAGGATGGATCAACACTGTAGTTCCTCCTCAATACTAACCTAAATGACAGAGCGAAATGAAGGAAGACCGGTGGCTGCATCATGTTATGGGCATTGTCATCGGCAAGGAGAACATTTTTTTTTTTTTTTAAAGGATACAAAGAAACGGAATAGAGCTAAGCACAGGGAAAATCCTGGAGGAAAACCTGGTCCAGTCTGCTTTACAACAGACACTGGGAGATTAATTCACCTTTCAGCAGGACAATAACCAAAAACACAAGGCCAAATATACACTGGAGTTGCTTACCAAGACGACATTGAATGTTCCGGAGTGAACGAGTTACAGTTCTGACTTAATATCGGCTTGAAAATCTATGGAAAGACTTGAAAATAACTGTCTAGCATTGACCAACAACCAACTTGACAGAGATTGAAGAATCTTTTAAAGAATCATGTGCAAATATTGTACAATCCAGGTGTGCAAAGCTCTTTAGAGACGCTCAGCTGTAATCACTGCCAAAGGTGATTCTAATATGTATTGTCTCAGGGGTGTGAATACTTATGTAAATGAAATATTTCTGTATTTCATTTTCAATACATTTGCAAAAATGTCTAAAAACACGTTTTCACATTGTCATTATGGGGCATTGTGGGTAGATGTGTCAGAATACAATTCAATACATTTTGAATTCAGGCTATTACAACAAAACATGAAACAAGTCAAGTGGTATGAATACTTTCTGAAGGAACTGTATTTATTTTCAAGTAAGTGTCCATTTTTTGACCCACAAATTGATTTTGACAAACAAATCGTAAAAAAACATCTCGATGTGACCTTTCAGCCAAAACGTTTGCCCCCCCCCTCCTGCCTTAGTCCACTACTTCACTTCCTGTTGGTAGTAGTGAAGGACTAGCTAGCTAGCTACCTACTACAGAGTCCATGGACTGCAGTGACTTAGCTCCTACCATGGAAAAGCCAGAGACAGCAGCGAGACACCTTGAAGAGACCGTGCTGGCTGCCTGCTCCCTGGACTTCCTCTCCCTGCTAGCCTACCTTCCTCAGATGACCACTCAAGCCGTGATCTTTCTAATGACTGACCATCACCTTGGTTTTTCTAAATTTCATCTATTTTTTGTTGTTGTTAATCTAAAGCGCTTTGAGATTATTTTAATGAACGTACGTAATGAATAGCACAACTAAAATTTAATAAATTATTATTACTGTTGACCAGAAACCTATGGGCCCTGGTCTAAAGTAGTGCACTATATAGGGAATAGGGCCCTGGTCTAAAGTAGTGCACTATATAGGGAATAGGGCCCTGGTCTATAGTAGTGCACTATATAGGGAATAGGGCCCTGGTCTATAGTAGTGCACTATATAGGGAATAGGGCACTGGTCTAAAGTAGTGCACTATATAGGGAATAGGGCCCTGGTCTATAGTAGTGCACTATATAGGGAATAGGGCCCTGGACAAAGTTAGTGCACTATATAGAGAATAGGGCTCTGGTCTAAAGTAGTGCACTATATAGGGAATAGGGCTCTGGACAACAGTAGTGCACTATGTAGGGTGTAGGGAGCCATTTGGGACTCAGACGGGGGTACTCACCATGCGTGGGTGCTGCCTCTGGAGAGGGAGGAACTGGCTGAGAGGAGTAAGGTGAGGAGGCTGGTGGGATGGTGGCCCCGGGGGGTTTGGGTGCAATATAAAATGTTCACTGGAGATCAGGGGTGGGAAGGCTTGGTAAGACACTGGCAAATGCTGCATTGTACAGGCTTGGATGAGCTAGAAAAATAGAGAGAAAAAAAACAGACAGACAGATACATTGTTAATAACAAGAACGGTAGTAATAAAACGGTGGTTAACCATACAGAACAAGACTGGCAGGGCCGTCCTCAAGAAACCAATTCTACATCAGACAAAGCAGTAAAGAAATAAACATCTATGGATTCTAAAAGTAATCTATGATCTATGGGTATTACCAGCCATCTATGGCCTATTCTTACGCTACACCAACACACGAACAAGAGTGAATATGTCCATAGCTCAGATGCAATGACGTCAAGAATATTAGCAAATATCGTGTTGCTAAACAGCTTAACGAAGAAGCAGTGTCGGTAGGGGTGCGACAGTGAACACAACTGAAGTGATATGGTGTGTTGTTGGTAGTTGAATGGTGTGTTGGTAGTTGAATGGTGTGTGTGTTGGGGTCCCGTGTGGCTCAGTTGGTAGAGCATGGTGTTTGCAACGCCAGGGTTGTGGGTTCGATTCCCACGGGGGACCAGTACGGTGGGGGGAAAAAAAGAAAAAAAAATGAAATGTATGAATTCACTACTGTAAGTCGCTCTGAATAAGAGCGTCTGCTAAATGACTAAAATGTAAAAATGTGTGTTGGTAGTGGTATGACGGGTTGCTGAGGTATGTTAGCTAGTGTGGCTGGGGTGGTTATGGTGCGTAGGAAGCGGTGTATTAACAGTGGTTATGGTGCGTAGGAAGCGGTGTATTAACAGTGGGTATGGTGCGTAGGAAGCGGTGTATTAACAGTGGGTATGGTGCGTAGGAAGCGGTGTATTAACAGTGGGTAGGAAGCGGTGTATTAACAGTGGGTATGGTGCGTAGGAAGCGGTGTATTAACAGTGGGGTATGGTGCGTAGGAAGCGGTGTATTAACAGTGGGTATGGTGCGTAGGAAGCGGTGTATTAACAGTGGGTAGGAAGCGGTGTATTAACAGTGGGTATGGTGCGTAGGAAGCGGTGTATTAACAGTGGGGTATGGTGCGTAGGAAGCGGTGTATTAACAGTGGGGTATGGTGCGTAGGAAGCGGTGTATTAACAGTGGGGTATGGTGCGTAGGAAGCGGTGTATTAACAGTGGGTATGGTGCGTAGGAAGCAGTGTATTAACAGTGGTTATGGTGCGTTGCTGACATGGACGTCACTGATATTCCAGCTCTTCCTTTTCAAACTCACAGGAGGAGGAAGGCAGCAGAGCAGAGAGAGCTGTCCGCTGAACATTACCGAGCATGCTGGGAGCTGCTGACTGTTGCACCCTGGGAGAGGCTGCCCGGTGTGGATGGGGAAACCGTGCGTCGTCACCGTGGTAACAGTGTAAGAGATGGGAACGGATCCCTGGTGCAATATTAGTACAAGAGAGAAAACAGTGATTCAGTCCATTTTCCAAACAACTTCAAAAAGACAAAACGTAACACGTAGTCTCATTTTAAAGACTGTTGTGTGTATTATCTTTCCCCAAAGCTCACAGTATCATAAAAGCCTATCAGACGGCATAAATAACCCACATCTTAAACCAGTGTGAATTTCTAGTTTACTGGGCCACAACATTTTTATTTAACAATGCAAGTCAATTAAGAACAAATTCTTATTTACAATGACGGCTGACCGGGGAACAAGTTGGTTAACTGCCTTGTTCAACATACACTCTGAAAGTAAATGAAAGGAAAGTTGAACACTCTTCTCTAGTCTTTTCATTTCGATTGTGTTCCAAATGGTACCCTATTTAAGTGCAGTACTTTTAACCAGGGGCCCCAAAGGGAATAGGGTCCCCACTACTACAGAGGCGTAGCTACGTACCTGGTCGTGTAGCTCCACCATGATGGGGGTGTGTTGATGCTGAGGTGGGTGTGCGGCAGGGTGAAGCATGCGCGACGGTGCACTGGTATGGCTGTACTGTCTGGCCTCATCTAAAAGAACCTGCTGATGTTGCTGGGAGAAGAGAGGGTGGTGGAAATTCTCATCCTGTAGCAAGGCGTTGTGCAGTATAACCGGTCGGTCTCGACTCCCCCACTGTCGTCTCACTGGCGGGCTGCAGGAACACCAAGGTAAGCACACCATAAAACATTAGGCATAAAACAACAAGCATAACATGTATTTAAAAAAGAAAAAACAGAAAAGTGTATCCAATTATCTGTTTAGGATATACTTAAGATTGTCTTTAATGTAATGTTATTTATTTGACATTAAAACATGTTTATGAATATCACAAGTTGAGAGAACGTTAGTGGGGGGGGGGGGGGGAAGGTCCCTAAACAACAGCTAGGATCCAAAAGACATGACGGTCGCTTTTTTTGTATTTTTTGGTCTGGAACCTCAAGTAAGCAAACCGTGAAACATCCAGGATACCATGCATGGACAATTAACATGATCCGTTTGGGATATACTTAGACAATTGACATTCTTTTTCGATACAACACTCCATACAATTTTCTATGCATTTAAAAAAAAAAAAAAACATTTATTCTGCTTTCCTTCAGTTCATGTAAACTGTGAGACAGTAGTTTATCAAATACAGTCAAAGAAGTGATGTCAGGGCAGTTGGTCCTTGAATACAGCACAAATGATTCCTAAACCGTATGTAGTAGACCAGAACACACTATACAGGAAGTCTCAGAACGGACGGCCCATTATCCCAGGATGACAGTTGATTAAAAAAATATATATATATATTTTTTTTTTAAAGAGGGCGCGTGCTTCCCAAATGTCTCCCTATTCCCTTCACAGTGCACTACGTTTGACCAAAGCTCTATGGGTAGTGTTACTGTATAGGGAATAGGGTGCCATTTGGAACACGTCAATGTACTTAAGGGAGTAACTTTTACCTTCTCCTGAGGTGCACTGGGGTGTTGCAGGGCTCTCCTAGGAACCTCCTTTGGTTCAAGGGGGCTGTCGGTGGCCACCTATTCACTGCTATGTCCCATGGTCGCATTGGTGACGTCGTGGGGACCGACGAGTCACACTCTGGAAGAGGAGAGCAGCGGTGCTGGAGGCACTTGCGCCTTTTAACCTCTGTCTTTACCCTGTAAATAAAATACCATTAGCTACCCAACCACACTCACTAGCCTAGATATGCAAAACGGAGATTGATTTCAAATGTGTGTGTGTGTGTGTATATATCAAATCATTTCTGGGTAACAATTAAGTACCTTAGTGTAAGAGATTTCCAATAAAACTGGCAAAAATAACTATTTCTCAAGCAATAATTTAGCTAGGACTGTCTGGGAGGGTAAAACTGAAAACTAGCTGTTATTGACAGAGAGGTTTGGAAGTCTTTGTTATTTGGTCTATTAACCCAATTTAACACATGGTGATGTCACCATGCAAACCTGCAGATTACAAGGTCCTGTGCAGATTTTATTTACAACCAGCAATTATCAGGAAACAACATCTGATCAAATGGTTTCACACTTTTACAGTGTTCGTTTCGTCAGCTGTTGTACAATAGGAGAAGAAGAAGACACAGGAAAACAGAACATTGACTGCACCTTTAAGATGTAAAACATTTTCTATCAGACAAAACATTTTTTTTAAATACTACACTAACTAAGTCACTCTGGATAAGAGCATCTGCTAAATGACAAATGTATAACTACTGACTGTAGCAGCTATACCTGCAAGGTATTTACACAGGAAGCCCAATTCTAATGTTCACGTCAGATTTCTTCACAACAGATGTTTTCAGAGCTGATCTGATTGGTCCAACAAAAAAAATCTCTAAGTAAAACAGAAATAAAACACATTGGGCTGCCTGTATAAACGCAGCCAAATTTAAAGTCGTAAACAGGGGGCGCTGTAGCTAACAAACAAAACAAGGAAAGCCATGTGCTCAGGGACAAACAAAGCAACAACAAAAGGACAGAGGAGTTAGTTAGCTAAATAAATAGCGATAACATTTGTTTCACGTTTTAATGAGACAGACATGCAACGTTACACTTGTATTTTTATCAACAGTTGCATGGCTGATATTCCGTGATGCTAACGCATTTAGCATCAAAAAGCACAAAGGCATCGCTTGCAATGGACACAGGAGCTAGCTTAGCTGTTAGAAACCAAGATAGCCGTCCACTGTCAAACACATGTTTTGCAGTGTGCGTGTTGCACAAAAGAAGCAAGCTTATAAAATCATATATTTCGCAAATATGCAAGTTTTCAATATCTAAATGCATGAATTGAACACGATTAGCGAGATAGCTAACCTGCCTACAGTCACCTAGCTCGCTAATAAATGTTTTCCTTTTAGCTAACTGACCATGCTTAACTAGCTAGCTAGTTATTAAAGTGACTATGCATAGATAAGCAGATAGTTACCAAACGTTACCCTAACTTAATATTGGTTCATGTTCACAGGCTGTGTTATGCTAGCAGATAGCCTATTTGCTATCTAACGTTATTGCATAGTCCCATCCATCAGTCTAAAGAAATACAAGCTGGTATATTATTTTTTTCTCCCTAAATGACTGTTTCGTTTACATTGATTAATTAGTATAAATGTAATTGGCACCTTTCCTTTAGGCGTGTTATTGTTTTTGGATGAAGCCACTTCTCTTCTGTCCGACTGTTATAAACACCAATCACAAACTGAAGGCGACACCGAAACCAATTATGCTTTATAGCTACACTGTATCCCAAATTAACGATTCACATCCTGCTGGGGATAGCAATTCTTGATCACAAATACATACAAATAAATAAAATAAAAAAAACGTATAGGTCTGGTACAGACACAACTTTGATGCTCAACTAAATACAGCTTTTAAAACCTCTTGAGGATCCGCCCTTTTTTCCCCCCAATTTCCGCCTAAAATGACATCCCCAAATCTAACTGGCTGTAGCTCAGGCCCTGAAGCAAGGATATGCATATTCTTGGTACCATTTGAAAGGAAACACTTTGCGGTTTGTGGAAATGTGAAAGGAGTGTAGTAGAATATAACACAATAGATCTGGTAAAAGATAATACAAAGAAAAAAATAAACATATTTTTTTAAATGCAAGAGAAAGGCCATAATGTATTATTCCAGCCCAGGTGCAATTTAGATTTTGCCCACTAGATGGCATCAGTGTATGTGCACATGTTTAGACTGATCCAATGAACCATTGCATTAATGTTCCAAATGTTGTATCAAGACTGCCCAAATGTGCCTAATTTGTTTATTAATAACTTTTCATGTTCAAAATTGTGCACTCTCCTCAAACAATAGCATGGTATTCTTCCACAGTAATAGCTACTGTAAATTGGACAGTGCAGTTAGATTAACAAGAATTTAAGCTTTCTGCCAATACCAGATATGTCTATGTCCTGGGACATTTTCTTGTTACTTACAACCTCATGCTAATCGCATTAGCCTACGTTAGCTCAACCGTCCCGTGGAAGAGACACCGATGTTTTAAGAAGAAGTAGACCACAGGTGTCAAACATTTGGAATTCAACGAGGTCTGGAGGGCTGCACTGAAAATGTGTTTGATTTCCTCGCTGTCAAAATGTGCAAAAAAAAATTGTCCTCTATCCATTGTTTTGGGAATTTTCTGACTGTCTGGTCCCGTGTGGCTCAGTTGGTAGAGCATGGTGTTCGCAACGCCAGGGTTGTGGGTTCGATTCCCACGGGGGACCAGTACGGGATTTTTTTTTAATGAAATGTATGCATTCACTACTGTAAGTCGCTCTGGATAAGAGCGTCTGCTAAAATGTAAAAAATGTCTAGCTTTTATTTCGGTGATTACTAGCGAGTTGTACATGGTCAAGAAACAATGAATGTAGGTCGAATCTCATTTTTACAATGTTTCGATTTGGTTTTAGTGATTTCAAAAATCAAATAAGCTTTTATTTGTCACATGCCCCGAATTCAAACAGGTGAAATGCTTACTTACAGGCCCTTAACAAACAATGTAGTTAAGATAATTCTACAACAAAAAAGTAAGAGATAAAAACAAATAATTAAAGAGCAGCAGTAAATAACAATAGCGAGGCTATATACAGGGGGGTACAGGTACAGAGTCAATGTGGAGGCTATATACAGGGGGTACCGGTACAGAGTCAATGTGCGGTGTCGAGGTAATTGAGGTAATATGTACATGTAGGTAGAGTTATTAAAGTGACTATGCAAAGATAATAACAGAGAGTAGCAGCAGCGTAGAAGGGGGAGGGGGGGGGCAATGCAAATAGTCTGGGTAGCCATTTGATTAGCTGTTCAGGAGTCTTATGGCTTGGGGGTAAAAGCTGTTTAGAAGCCTCTTGGATGTAGACTTGGTGCTCCGGTACTGCTTGCCGTGCGGTAGCAGAGAGAACAGTCTATGACTAGGGTGGCTGGAGTCTGACAATTTTTAGGGCCTTGTGATGGCCCTTGTGATGTACTGGGCCGTACACACTACCATTTGTAGTGCCTTGCGGTCGGAGGCCGAGCAGTTGCCATACCAGGCAGTGATGCAACCCGTCAGGATGCTCTCGATGGTGCAGCTGTAAAACCTTTTGAGGATCTGAGGACCCATACCAAATCTTTTCAGTCTCCTGGGGGGGAATAGGTTTTGTCGTGCCCTCTTCACAATTGCCTTGGTGTGCTTGGACCATGTTAGTTTGTTGGTGATGTGGACACCAAGGAACTTGAAGCTCTCAACCTGCTCCACTACAGCCCCGTTGATGAGAATGGGGGCGTGCTCGGTCCTCCTTTTCCAGTAGTCCACAATCATCTCCTTTGTCTTGGTCATGTTGAGGGAGAGGTTGTTGTCCTTGTACCAGACGGTCAGGTCTCTGACCTCCTCCCTATAGGCTGTCTCATCGTTGTCGGTGATCAGGCTGTTGTGTCATCAGCAAACTTAATAATGGTGTTGGAGTCGTGCCTGGCCGTGCAGTCGTGAGGTGAACAGGGAGTACAGGAGGGGACTGAGCACGCACCCCTGAGGGGCCCCCATGTTGAGGATCAGCGTGGCAGATGTGTTGTTACCTACCCTTACCACCTGGGGGCGGCCCGTCAGGAAGTCCAGGATCCAGTTGCAGAGGGAGGTGTTTAGTCCCAGGGTCCATAGCTTAGTGATGAGCTTTGAGGGCACTATGGTGTTGAACGCTGAGCTGTAGTCAATGAATAGCATTCTCACATAAGTGTTCCTTTTGTCCAGGTGTGAAAGGGCAGTGTGGAGTGCAATAGAGATTGCATCATCTGTGGATCTGTTGGTGCGGTATGCAAATTGGAGTGGGTCTAGGGTTTCTGGGATAATGGTGTTGATGTGAGCCATGACCAGCCTTTCAAAGCACTTCATGGCTACAGACGTGAGTGCAACAGGTCGGTAGTCATTTAGGCAGGTTACCTTAGTGTTCTTGGGCACAGGGACTATGGTGGTCTGCTTGAAACATGTTGGTATTACAGACTCAGACAGGGAGAGGGTGAAAATGTCAGTGAAGACACTTGCCAGTTGGTCAGCGCATGCTCGGAGTACACGTCCTGGTAATCCGTCTGATCCTGTGGCCTTGTGAATGTTGACCTGTTTAAAGGTCTTACTCATATTGGCTGCGGAGAGCGTGATCACACAGTCGTCTGAAACAGCTGATGCTGTCATGCATGGTTCAGTGTTGCTTGCCTCGAAGCGAGCATAGAAGTTATTTAGCTTGTCTGGTAGGCTCGTGTCACTGGGCAGCTCTCGGCTGTGCTTTCCTTTGTAGTCTGTAATAGTTTGCAAGCCCTGCCACATCCAAGGAGCTTCAGAGCCGGTGTAGTGCGATTCGATCTTAGTCCTGTATTGACGCTTTGCCTGTTTGATGGTTCGTCGGAGGGCATAGCGGGATTTCTTATAAGTTCCGGGTTAGAGTCCCACTCCTTGAAAGCGGCAGCTCTACCCTTAAGCTCAGTGCGAATCTTGCCTGTAATCCTTGGCTTCTCGTTGGGATACGTACGAACGGTCCCTGTGGGGATGATGTCATTGATGCACTTATTGATGAAGCCAGTGACTGATGTGGTGTACTCCTCAATGCCATCGGATGAATCCCGGAACATATTCCAGTCTGTGCTAGCAAAACAGTCCTGTAGTTTAGCATCTGCTTCATCTGACCACTTTTTTTATGACTGAGTCACTGGTGCTTCCTGCTTTAGTTTTTGCTTGTAAGCAGGAATCAGGAGGAGGCGAGTTTGATAAGGACTCACCCCGTTCCTGTACCAAGGACCGAAGACAGCCTTTTAACAAAGTGACTTTTTAACATGTTTTGCATGTCTTAAATGTTTTACCTTTGTTAAATCATTTGTAATAAAAAGTATTTTTATTCATGGTTGTTTCTATTGTTTTTAACATGTATTTTTTAACAAATTTAAATGTAATATTCAAAATACTGTGTTTATGCTTTATTTATATGTGTATACAATAATGTGCAAAAATATATGAGCTGTTTTAAAGGAAATGCAACAATAAAACTTTTCCAAAAGAAAAAAAACATGCAGTCCACAGAGCTACTATCTGCTAGTACTCATTGCTAGTTAGTCATGTTAGCACACCCCGCTAGGCTAGTCATGTTAGCACGCCCCGCTAGGTTAGTCATGTTAGCACACCCCGCTAGGTTAGTCATGTTAGCACACCCTGCTAGGTTAGTCATGTTAGCACAACCCCGCTAGATTAGTCATGTTAGCACACCCTGCTAGGTTAGTCATGTTAGCACACCCTGCTAATTAGTCATGTTAGCACACCCCGCTAGGTTAGTCATGCTAGCACACCCTGCTAGGTTAGTCATGTTAGCACACCCTGCTAAGTTAGTCATGTTAGCACACCCCGCTAGGTTAGTCATGTTAGCACACCCCGCTAGGTTAGTCATGTTAGCACACCCTGCTAGGTTAGTCATGTTAGCACACCCTGCTAGGTTAGTCATGTTAGCACACCCTGCTAGGTTAGTCATGTTAGCACACCCTGCTAGGTTAGTCATGCTAGCACACCCTGCTAGGTTAGTCATGTTAGCACACCCTGCTAGGTTAGTCATGTTAGCACACCCCGCTAGGTTAGTCATGTTAGCACACCCTGCTAGGTTAGTCATGTTAGCACACCCTGCTAGTAGTCATGTTAGCACACCCCGCTAGGTTAGTCATGTTAGCACACCCTGCTAGTAGTCATGTTAGCACACCCCGCTAGGTTAGTCATGTTAGCACACCTTGCTAGCTAGTCATGTTAACACACCCTTCTAATTAGTCATGTTAGCACACCCCGCTAGTAGTCATGTTAGCACACCCTGCTAGTAGTCATGTTAGCACACCCCGCTAGGTTAGTCATGTTAGCACACCCTGCTAGTAGTCATGTTAGCACACCCTGCTAGTAGTCATGTTAGCACACCCTGCTAGTAGTCATGTTAGCACACCCTGCTAGTAGTCATGTTAGCACACCCCGCTAGGTTAGTCATGTTAGCACACCGTGCTAGCTAGTCATGTTAGCACACCGTGCTAGCTAGTCATGTTAGCACACCTTGCTAGCTAGTCATGTTAGCACACCTTGCTAGCTAGTCATGTTAACACACCTTGCTAGCTAGTCAGTAACATCAATCATAGATAGACAAGGTAAAAATCTGTTTTTCTGCCCCTGAACAAGGCAGTTAACCCACTGTTCCTAGGCTGTCATTAAAAATAAGAATTAGTTATTAACTGACTTGCCTAATTAAATAAAGGTAAAAACTAAAATAAATAAAAATGGAGCAAAACATTTGAATTTTCGAATCAGGGTAAGCCTACACAAAACACAGCGTTAATATTAAGTGTTTCTAGAATCCCCTATGGGAAAAATTAATGGTGGAAAAACTATTGGAACCATTTCCTTGTTTGACCGCTAGGTTTTATGGTTATTATGACTCACACTGTGGTACTCTAGAGAGAGAGAGGCTTGCTTGGTGTTAGCACATGCGCAGATCAAATACACAGTTGGAACGCCATTTAGGTTTTTTTTTACATGTCCTAATAATTCGAAAGATTGATCAAGTGTTTTAATCGGCGGTATGTTTACTTCCGATTTTTGACCTTACACGGATTAAGATACACAGAGTAAGGTGTTTACATGACTATTACATAATCACTTTAATATCGAATTATTACTGTGCATGTAAAAGTACTCACTATAGTGGTCCTTGCACAGGATATTTATCTGTGGAATAAAGTGAAATGGGCCTGTAACGGGAGGGACAGACATTGAGAATTGCCTAATCCAAATAAATAAAGTATTATTATTTTTTTTTTAAAGTCTATTGATCCAGCATACATATATTTTGCCCAGATAAAATTACATCATGGATTATGTCTGAGCATCTGCACGTCAGGCCTGGCTGTCTGATTGCTTCACTGCAGGTAAAAACACTGCAATGTTGCAGACGGTTATATTCATATAAGCGGGGAAGGAGAGCAATGCATCCTTATTGGGATGTCCTAACCATCTTTGACTGGACATAACACCGGTTCGTGAAGTGGGAGATAACGGGGGTCTATCCTTACGTTTCCTATGCGGAATGTAAACATTACTCTCTCCTAGCGAAATACAAAACAAGGAGGGGCTCAAGGCAGACTGGGGGAAAAGACAGACAGCGAAACCCAACGCAATCCCTGGAAAAACTGTGACCCAGCCAGCTAGCACGCAAACAGGAACAGAAAAATCTATGCAAACTGTCTAGACAACGTGATAAATATCGTTACCTGATTGTTAATTAGCAAGCATTTGATTTAATGATACTTCTTGTAATCCTTCACATCTCGTTCATATTTTCGGTGCGGCATTGTCGTCAGCTGTTCCTATGTGGAACATTCCGTGGATTTCACCACTATTGTAAAGAAAGGTACATACATTATACCTTGTAGTACACAAAACACCTGAAACCAACACCCTACGCGGGATTTATGACTAGACGCCGCCAAATTGTAATCATAATATAGTCCAGTTGATTGTACATGGCTGGTAGAGCACCCTGACACTTGTTTTTGGGGGTTCGCAGTAAACGTTTTACCCCCATTTGGGCGCATATGAGAGAGCGCCCTCCATCCTGTCTGCTTTACCGTAATGACGGTATGACTGGGACAGACGAATATCCCCAATGTCATGTGTCGGCTGTCAAGATCACTTGTCTAGAAGTAGGTCAATATCCTCATATCTAATGGATTTTTGACTTTATATGCTCCTTTGTTTTAGTTTGTATCAATGCAATTTCACTATCAGCTACACGATGGTTATTAGTATCTTTCGAAGAATGTTGTAGAATACCCCCTGTAGTATTACGCTACACTACACCCAACGGAGATGGTCGGGACTAGGAACCACACTTAGCCTTGTCTGAGACGAAACCTGAAGATTTTAGGCTGGTTTCCCAAGGGAATGTCTAGGTTTTTGCTCATTTGAGGGCAAACAGTCAGGTGGCTCACAAAGGAGATCCAGGGTTCGTCATCGGTTTGCGACACAGTGTGTGCTTTTGACTTCTGCCTCCCTCTAGTGGAAAAGCAGCTATTCACTTTGTCTTTCATCTGCTCATCTCAATAAGGACTTGTGTGAGATGACGTAAAATATTATTCATAAAAGTCCTTTTATATGTATATATATATATATATATATTATTTGTTACTTTTTTTAATCCAGGAAGTCCCATTGAGGTCAGAAGACAAGAGGCACATGATCATGAACAGATAGGCCTGTTGATCTAAAGCCTTATATTCCATAGTTATAACTGTAGGTTATATATAGAATGAATCGGTTAGTCAAACAATTAGTTTTACAAACCAAATGATTCGTTACATTTAGATGTAGATTAAGTAAATACAAATACAGTATACGGATCATATTGTAGCCATGACGATATGGTTTAGTCTCTGGAAATGCTTAAAGTCAGCTAAATAAGATGACTAGCAGCAGCAGTTAAGTAATGATAGTGACTGTCTATTTCAGTCCACGTGGAACATCACAAAGCTGACCTTTGGACTCTTATTGAACAAACTGATCCTGACTATAGATCTGCCATGTACAGCAGTAATAAAACAGCTAACTGTGGAATTGATACACCCTCAGTTGTTAATCTCTTTCCTACGCCCGTCTAAGATCCCACCCTGTGAGACACGTTCGTTATAACTCATCACTGATCGATCTCTCTCTCTCTCTCTCTCTCTCTCGCTCTCTCTCTCTCTCTCGCTCGCTCTAAAGGGCTTTATTTGTCACGGCTGTTCAAATGATCGGACCAAAATGCAGCGTCGGTTTCGTTCCACATATTTATTGGATAGTGAAACTTAATGCGATACAAAACAACAAACAACAAACAAACAAACAAACAACAAACCGTGACGCAGGAGGAACAAACACACTCACAAAATATAATCACCCTCAAAAAACACAAGTGGGACAAACATCAACTTAAATATGACCTCCAATTAGAGACAACGACAACCTGCTGCCTCTAATTGGAGATCATACCAAACAAAACCAACATAAAAATACAAAACTAGAAACTGAACATAGAAATACAAAAATGGACAAACACCCCATGTCACGCCCTGACCTACTCTACCATAGAAAATAACAACTTACTATGGTCAGGACGTGAAATTATTGGCATGGGAAACATGTTTACATTGCCAAAACAAGTGAAACAAACAATAAATAAAAGTGAAAAGACACAAAATTGAACAGTAGATATTGAACAGTAGATATTGAACAGTAGATATTGAACAGTAGATATTGAACAGTAGATATTGCACTCAAAAAAAAGGTTTAAAAAAGATAGACTTTTCCAGTGTCATATGATCAGCTACGTAAAGTGTTTCAGCAATGTGCAAATAGTCGCAGTACAAATATACACCGAATTTATACGTTTCTACGTGGAATTTTCTATGCTATTTCAACGTATACACAGAGTTCTGATGATTATGTTGAAATTAGATTGATGTAACAATCTGTTAGTCAGGTTAAGTCAATGTATTTAAGTTAAAGTTTTACCCTAATTTCAATGTTTACAACATCGGTAGAAATTAGATGAAAACAATTCTGGTTGATGGTAACTTTTTTTTTCAAATCCAATGTATTTTCCATATTGGTTTCATGTCACAATACATTGACAAATAACGTTGAAACAACGTTGATTCAACCAGTGTGTTGGACAATCAGAAAACTCCAATAGATTTAATTGCTTCTTGACGCGTATGTTTAATTTGACTGGAATTTTGTCGTTTTATTGCATAATTACCGCTTTGCTTTGCTAATCCAGCCCTTGATATCATTACTGAAAACATTCGCCACCTGACTACAGTATCTAGGGAGGGGAGAGGCGACCTATGTTAAACAAGTCATAAACCAAAGTCTAAGAGGACGAGATTAGAGGAGAATGACTTGATTCCTGCTATATAATATAATTAATCCAGGACATTCTACTTTTTACCGAAATGGTTTGACTCTGTGCCACGAAATGACTAAGCATATTCAAAGTTAAATTGGTTAACTTCTCAATGTAGTGTGTGTGTGTTGTGTGTGTGTGTGTGTGTGTGTGTGTGCGTGCGTGCGTGCGTGCGTGCGTGCGTGCGTGTGTGTGTGTGTGTGTGTGTGTGTGTGTGTGTGTGTGCGTGTGTGTGTGTATCCTTCAGAAGTTGGTCATTTATATATGGGGCTTGGGTTGAGGATATTTTGGGGCTTTTCATCCACACTGTGCACCCACTCCCCCTTCTGCAGTCCCAAATCACAGCCTTTTCCATATAGTACACTACTTTTAACCAGGGCCCAGAATAAGGGGACTCCAGAGTGTTTCAGACTATATTCCATACACACAGTAAACTGGGAAGAGACAGATAGATTACCTTCCCATGTAAACAAAAGGGTAACAAATCCCCCCTTCCCTGTAAACTGTTGATTAGCCTTGTTAAGAGGCTAACAAATCCCCCTTTCTGTAAGTTGTTGATTGATTAGCCTTGTTAAGATGGTAACAAATCCCCCTTTCTGTAAGTTGTTGATTGATTAGCCTTGTTAAGAGGGTAACAAATCCCCTTTCTGTAAGTTGTTGATTGATTAGCCTTGTTAAGAGGGTAACAAATTCAAAGACCCCCCCCCCCCCCAAGTTTAAACCTTCTCCCAAACTCAGAGACTGTCTGAAATGGCACCCTCTTCCCTATATAGGTCACTATAGCAACGGTTCCCAACCTTTTCTGTTCCTGGGACTCCCAAAATCTGATGGGGCACAAGGTACGTGAGGATGGCTGGGGTTGGTCCACAGGGGGGCAGGCCCTTCGTCTGGAAGTTGGAGAATTTAGCATTTTTACAAAACCCCTGAAACAGCTTTTTTCCTGCAATCTACAGACATAGTCATTATGAAAAATTCTAGGTCAAAAGTACAGTGCCTTCGGAAACTATTCAGACCCCTTGACTTTTTCCGCATTTTGTTACGGTACAGCCTTATTCTAAAAATGATTAAATTGTTTATTTTCCTCATCATTCTACACACAATACCTCATAATGACAAAGCCCAAAAATGTTTTTTAGACATTTTTGCAAATGTATTAAAAACAAAACCCAGAAATATCACATTTACATAAGTATTCAGAACCTTTAACTCAGTACTTTGTTGAATCACCTTTGGCAGCGATTACAGCCTCGAGTCTTCTTGGGTATGACGCTACAAGCTTGGCACACCTGTATTTGGGAAGTTTCTCCCATTCTTCTCTGTCGATCCTCTCAAGCTCTGTCAGGTTGGATGGGGAGAGTCTCTGCACAGCTATTTTCAGGTCTCTCTAGAGATGTTCTATCGGGTTCAAGTCCGGGCTCTGGCTGGGCCACTCAAGGACATTCAGAGACTTGTCCTGAAGCCACTCCTGCATTGTCTTGGCTGTATGCTTAGGGTCGTTGTCCTGTTGGAAGGTGAACCTTCACCCCAGTCTGAGGTCCTGAGCGCTCTGGAGCAGGTTTTCATCAAGGATCTCTCTGTACTTTGCTCCGTTCATCTTTCCCTCGATCCTGACCAGTCTCTCTTCTCTGCCGCTGAAAAACATCCCCATAGGATGATGCTGCCACCACCATGCTTCACCGTAAGGATGGTGCCATGCTTCCTCCAGATGTGACGCTTGGCATTCAGGCCAAAGAGTTCAATCTTGGTTTCATCAGACCAGATAATCTTGTTTTTCATGGTCTGAGAGTCTTTAGGTGCCTTTTGGCAAACTCCAAGTGGGCTGTCATGTGCCTTTTACTGTGGAGTTGCTTCCGTCTAGCCACTCAAATCAAATCAAAGGCCTGATTAGTGGAGTGCTGCAGAGATGGATGTCCTTCTGGAAGGTTCTCCCATCTCCACAGAGGAACTCTAGAGCTCTGTCAGAGTGACCATCAGGTTCTTGGTCACCTCCCTGACCAAGACCCTTCTCCCCCGATTGCTCAGTTTGGCCGGGCGTCCAGCTCTAGGAAGAGTCTTGGTGGTTCCAAACTTCTTCCATTTAAGAATGATGGAGGCCACTGTGTTCTTTGGGACCTTCAATGCTACACAAATGTTTTGGTACCCTTCCCCAGACCTTTGCCTCGACACAATCCTGTCTCGGAGCTCTACGGACAATTCCTTCGACCTCATGGCTTGGTTTTTGCTCTGACATTTGCTGTCAATTGTGGGACCTTATATAGACAGGTGTGTCACAGGTGGACTCCAATCAAGTTGTAGAAATGGATGATAAATGGACACAGGATGCACCAGAGCTCAATGTCGAGTCTCATAGAAAGGGGTCTGAATACTTACTTAAGTAAGTAATTTCTGTTTTTTTTATTTTTAATAAAATTGCAAAAAAAAAAAAATTAAAAACTGTTTTTGCTTTGTCATTATGGGGTATTGTGTGTAGATTGCTGACTATATATTTTTACTTAATCAATTTTAGAATAACATAACAAAGTGTGGAAACATAACAAAAAGAGGTCTGTATCCTCCTGAATGTTTTTTTTTAAGAATCAAAATATGCTTCTCTGCATCTCTGTTAAAATCTGGTTAAAATATTTAAAAGGGATGTAAGTCTTATTCAGTACATTTAGTAATTACTTGCTTTTCTAAAGTCTCCCAACCTTGCTAGCAGGCATACCAGATAAGATAGTTAGACAAGCTAGCTATTCTAACTTGGTCGATGGCCTGAAATGGCTTCTTGGCAGCTAGTTATGAGGATGGGAGATTGGGAACCGATCTGGGCTAGCTAAAGCCAACATCGTAAAATTGCTAAGGGGCTAGTAGTGTTTACATTTTTTAAAATAATTTTATATATTTTACAACATATCACGTGCCCCTGTGCCCCCTATGGGCATGACAGTGCTTGAGGACAATCATTTTTGGAGTCGCATATCTTCTTTAACCAAAAATATCTTGGCACTTATATTTAGTCCATTTTAGCAGTGAATCAAATTCCTAATATAAACAATTCGCATTGTGAAAAGTTTATATATTTGTGTGAAATTGCAAATTAAATGTTAAAATACAAATTCAAAAACAACTAAATGGGGACCACCTGCAGACTACAGGATGAAAACCACTGCATTATCGAGAATAAGTTGTCAGATGCAACCAGAGTCTAAGTGAGCGATAAGGCCCGAGGAGGGTGTGGTATATGGCCAATATACCACGGCTAAGGGCTGTTCTTAGACACGACGCAATGCAGAGTGCCTGGACACAGCCCTTAGCCGTGGTATATTGGCCATATACCACAAACCCCAGAGAGGCCTTTTTACTATTTTAAACTGGTTACCAACGTAACTAGAACAGTAAAAATAAACCCATGGTATACGGTCTGATATACCATGGCTGTCAGCCAATCAGCTTGCAGGGCTCGATCCCACCCAGTTTATAATGGTCTTTTCAGAATGTGGATATGGACTTGAAGGAATAATCAGAACCTTCCTGATCTGATGATCTATCAAAAGTTAAACCGATGTTTTAGCGTTAAGAGTTTTGATGCAGTGTTAAGATGGACCTCCTGATTAGAGGTCTTCATTCTGAAATAGACCTGATGTGAACCCGAGACCAGTACCGTATAACTAGACCCGTATAGACCTGGTTGTATACAGACCCGGTCCGATCCAAGGGAAGCAGCAGAAAAGTCATTTGTGAAGCTACGTTATTAAATGGAGCTGATAAATTGCGAGCCGCTCTAGCAGATGGGGGGAGGAGCCGCTCTAGCAGACGGGGGGAGGGGCCGCTCTAGCCGGTGGGGGGAGGAGCCTCTCTAGCAGGTGGCGGGAGGGGCCGCTCTAGCAGGTGGAGGGAGGAGCCACTCTAGCAGGCGGGGGGAGGAGCCGCTCTAGCAGACGGGGGGAGGAGCCGCTCTAGCAGGTGTGGGGGAGGAGCCGCTCTAGCAGGCGGGGGGAGGAGCCGCTCTAGCAGACGGGGGGAGGAGCCACTCTAGCAGGCGGGGGAGGAGCCACTCTAGCAGGCGGGGGGAGGGGCCGCTCTAGCAGACGGGGGGAGGAGCCGCTCTAGCAGACGGGGGGAGGAGCCACTCTAGCAGGCGGGGGAGGAGCCACTCTAGCAGGCGGGGGAGGAGCCGCTCTAGCAGACGGGGGGAGGAGCCACTCTAGCAGGCGGGGGGAGGAGCCTCTCTAAAAGGCGGGGGGAGGAGCCACTCTAAAAGGCGGGGGGAGGAGCCACTCTAGCAGGCGGGGGGAGGAGCCTCTCTAGCAGACGGGGGGAGGAGCCACTCTAGCAGGCGGGGTGAGGAGCCTCTCTAGCAGACGGGGGGAGGAGCCACTCTAGCAGGCGGGGGGAGGGGCGGTACTGAGGAGGGAGGGAGAGACAAGAGGCAACAACCAACCAAGCCGACATGCGCTACAGTTGAGTAATATCTGCCATAGCTAGGTTATTTATGATCAAACCAGGAGAAGCTAGTTAAGCTGGCTAACGCAGTGCGTACACAACAACTCCAACCATGTTATTAAGTAGCAGCCTACCTGTTGCCTCTCGGACGTTGTAGCCTATCCTTCTCCTTAAACTTTTAATTGAGTCATTATAATTCCATCTTCCATTAATCAGATATCTCCTAACGTTTCCATCTTCCATTAATCAGATATCTCCTAACGTTTCCATCTTCCATTAATCAGATATCTCCTAACGTTTCCATCTTCCATTAATCAGATATCTCCTAACGTTTCCATCTTCCATTAATCAGATATCTCCTAACGTTTCCATCTTCCATTAATCAGATATCTCCTAACGTTTGTCCCATGGAGGCTGTAAGACTGTAACCTATTGCCGCGGTGATGACTTCTGATTGGCCAACGACAAGCTACACGTTCCATGCTTCCAAAGCAAGATCAGCAGCATGAATTGTCACATTTGTCTCTCTCTCTCTGTTGCAGCAGTCGTGTTCGGATCTGTATGGGTCCTTCCGAACAAGTCAGTTAAATTTACACATACCCGAGACCCGTAAAAATCACAGACCCGTAAAAATCACATCAGATCCAACACAGACCTCTGACCTTATTTAGAATTCTGGTTCCGGACCTCGGGTCTCGGGTATTCGGGTATTCGGGTCTCGTGTGTTCGGGTATTCGGGTCTCTGGTATTCGGGTATTCGGGTCTCTGGTATTCGGGTATTCGGGTCTCGGGTCTCGGGTATTCGGGTCTCGGGTATTCGGGTCTCTGGTATTCGGGTCTCTGGTATTCGGGTATTCGGGGATTCGGGTATTCGGGTCTCGGGTATTCGGGTATTCGGGTCTCTGGTATTCGGGTATTCGGGTCTCTGGTATTCGGGTATTCGGGTCTCGGGTCTCGGGTATTCGGGTCTCGGGTATTCGGGTCTCTGGTATTCGGGTCTCTGGTATTCGGGTATTCGGGTCTCGGGTATTCGGGTATTCGGGTCTCGGGTATTCGGGTCTCTGGTATTCGGGTATTCGGGTCTCTGGTATTCGGGTATTCGGGTATTCGGGTATTCGGGTCTCGGGTATTCGGGTATTCGGGTACAGGTGGATCCGTGAAGACCTCTACTCCTGATAACCATTTGATGGTTTTTAGGAAAACAAAGTACAGTTGTACGCTACTTAGATTACGTCCCAAATGTCACCCTAAGTAGTGCGGTAAATAGGGAATAGGGTGCAATTTAGGACACAACCTGAGTGAGAGAAAAAAATGACAGACTAATTCTACAGTTGATGGTGCGAGTGTCGTCTACATTTTATAGATCAACTCTAAATCTGTCCATCTTTCAGACACCACTTCATCTGTAGTATTCCCTTTATTCTGAACTATAGTGGCCTGGAAGACATATTAGTCATTGTCGCATTGTTGTTTACTGTTGCAGTGAGCACTAGAATACAGACTTGCTTTTGTTTGGAGGCAGATCTGGGGTAATGAAGCCAGTGGAACGCGGAGGACGATAATTCTTTGTGTGTCCGCTCCATGTCATGGTGATTGAGCAGAGCGGCCCGGTGGGGGGAGGGTCTTATTGGAACGAGCTCATCAGTACCCTACAGTAGGATGGGTCTCTCACTGGCCCAGAGACACAGAGGCTAACTGCGTCCCAAATGGCACCCTATTCCCTATATAGTGCACTACTTCTGACCAGAGCCCTATTCCCTATATAGTGCACTACTTTTTGACCAGGGCCCTATAGGGAATAGGGTGCCATTTGGGACGAAGAGCCACTGGTCACTGTTAATTACAGTGTCACACCGGAATTACGGTACAGTGGAAGGTTTCTCCTGACCCAGCCCTGTTCGCATCACGGTCATGTGAGGTGATCGTGCCATGGAAGGACCCACTGGGTACAGACGTCAGTTCAACAGTCCACTTTTGATCTACATTTGGTTGCCTTGTCAACTAATGTGAATTCAACGTGAAATCAACGTAGAAATTCACCATGTCATTGAATTTAGGTTCAAAGTTGGGTATAATAATTTTTTTTTAAATTCAATTCCAAATCAGTTTTCCACATTGATTGAACGTCATCATATTTTGAGGGGGTCGTTCATTCAACCAATTTTTGCCCAGGGAGGACGCTCCTCGCAGGACAACAAGAGGGTTTCACTAGGTTCTGCTCGGAGGGAGGGAGGGAGCAAGGGAGGGAGGGAGGGAGGGAGTAAGGGAGGGAGGGAGGGAGGGAGGGAGGGAGCTCCTCGCTGGACAACAGAGGGGTTCAGTAGAGTTCTGCTCGGAGGGAGGGAGGGAGGGAGGGAGGGAGGGAGGGGAGGGAGGGAGGGAGGGAGGGGGGGAGGGAGGAGGCTCCTCACTGGACAACAGAGGGTTTCAGTAGAGTTCTGCTCGGAGGGAGGGAGGGAGGGAGGAGGGGAGGGAGAGAGGGATGGAGGAGGGGAGGGAGGGAGGGAGGAGGCTCCTCGCTGGACAACAGAGGGGTTCAGTAGGTTCTGCTCGGAGGGAGGGAGGGAGCAAGGGAGGGAGGGAGGGAGGGAGGGAGGGAGCAAGGGAGGGAGGGAGGGAGGGAGCTCCTCGCTGGACAACAGAGGGGTTCAGTAGAGTTCTGCTCGGAGGGAGGGAGGGAGGGAGGGAGGAGGGAGGGAGGGAGGGAGGGAGGGAGGGGGGGAGGGAGGGAGGGAGGAGGCTCCTCACTGGACAACAGAGGGTTTCAGTAGAGTTCTGCTCGGAGGGAGGGAGGGAGGAGGCTCCTCACTGGACAACAGAGGGTTTCAGTAGAGTTCTGCTCGGAGGGAGGGAGGGAGGGAGGGAGGGAGGAGGGGAGGGAGAGAGGGATGGAGGAGGGGAGGGAGGGAGGGAGGGAGGAGGCTCCTCGCTGGACAACAGAGGGGTTCAGTAGGTTCGACTCTGCTGGTATGTGATGTATCATCGCTCGGACACCGGTGAGTGACCTGTGACACAACATGTCACACTATCGTCTAGTACATGTAGCGAGGATGTAGAGATCAAGGGAGGAGAGGGGATGGACGCTTTCCCTGTTTAGAAAGAGAGACGGAGAGAAAGAGAGATGGAGAGAAAGACTGTAATTCTTCTTTATGCCTGCAGTAGTGTTGTCTGAACTTGTCGCAGTTTTTTTTCTCACTAGGATAATAATTAAAATATTCAAAACTCTTTTGAGAGAAACAATGTTTTGTTTGTAGTTCATCTGATGCTGGGGGTATGGTCTTCTGGTTACTGTAGCTCCTGGTTACTGTAGCCTGGTTACTGTAGCTCCTGGTTACTGTAGCCTGGTTACTGTAGCTCCTGGTTACTGTAGTCTGGTTACTGTAGCCTGGTTACTGTAGCCTGGTTACTGTAGCTCCTGGTTACTGTAGCCTGGTTACTGTAGCTCCTGGTTACTGTAGCCTGGTTACTGTAGTCTGGTTACTGTAGCTCCTGGTTACTGTAGCTCCTGGTTACTGTAGCCTGGTTACTGTAGCCTGGTTACTGTAGTTATCAGCATTTTACTTTACTGCACGAGACTCCTCACCTATGCTCCTAGCTGTCCGTATGCTATAGAATACACCTAGCTGTCTTTAGCATGGGTGTACACATACACACACACCACACACACCACACACACACCACACACACACACCACACACACACCACACACACATACACACACACCACACACACACACCACACACACACCACACACCACACCACACACACCACACACACCACACACCACACACCACACACACCACACCACACACCACACACACCACACACTGTAAGGAGGCTGCTGCATCGGTCCATCCAGGCCATGTTGTTCACTGTGTTTCTCAATGTGTGTTAATCATTAACATTTACAGCCTAAAAGAGAGGAGATAATCACAAGAGAGAGAGAGAGAGAGAGACAGAGAGAGAGAGAGAGAGAGAGAGAGAGAGAGCAGTAGGCTAAGGTCTCACCTAGACTCCGGTTCAGTCCTCTCCACATCCCTCTGGAACAACCACCTGTTATCTGGCTCTCTCTCTCTGTCTGTCTATACCCAACTAAGGAACGTGGGCCGGTAAGTTTGAGCTTTGAACACTTGTTTGTGTTCATTAGAATATATATATTTTTTTTTTCTTCACTTGGATGTGTTGATGTGACTTGTGAGTAATGTCATTAAGGTTTTAGTGGGAGAGTAAATCTCTGGTCATCGTCACCTGGTTGACTGTGGGATTGTTCTGTGATACAGTAGATAAACATAGTAGTTCTAATTGAGCGTCATTGTTGATAAACTCCTCTTGGAGAATAACAAATTAATCAATTTAACTAGGCAAGTCAGTTCAGAACGAATTCTTATTTACAATGGCGGCCTTCCGGGGAACAGTGGGTTAACTGCCTTGTCCAGGGGCAGAACGACAGATTTGTACCTTGTCAGCTCAGGGATCTGTCCAGGCAACCTTTCGATTACTGGCCCAACGCTCTAACCACTAGGCTACCTGCCCCCTCTACACTCTAACCACTAGGCTACCTGCCTCCCCTACACTCTAACCACTAGGCTACCTGCCGCCTCTACACTCTAACCACTAGGCTACCTGCCGCCTCTACACTCTAACCACTAGGCTACCTGCCTCCTCTACACTCTAACCACTAGGCTACCTGCCGCCTCTACACTCTAACCACTAGGCTACCTGCCTCCCTCTACACTGTAACCACTAGGCTACCTGCCTCCCTCTACACTCTAACCACTAGGCTACCTGCCACCTCTACACTCTAACCACTAGGCTACCTGCCGCCCTACACTCTAACCACTAGGCTACCTGCCACCCCTACACTCTAACCACTAGGCTACCTGCCGCCTCTACACTCTAACCACTAGGCTACCTGCCGCCCCTACACTCTAACCACTAGGCTACCTGCCGCCTCTACACTCTAACCACTAGGCTACCTGCCGCCCCTACACTCTAACCACTAGGCTACCTGCCGCCTCTACACTCTAACCACTAGGCTACCTGCCGCCTCTACACTCTAACCACTAGGCTACCTGCCTCCTCTACACTCTAACCACTAGGCTACCTGCCTCCTCTACACTCTAACCACTAGGCTACCTGCCGCCTCCACACTCTAACCACTAGGCTACCTGCCGCCTCTACACTCTAACCACTAGGCTACCTGCCGCCTCCACACTCTAACCACTAGGCTACCTGCCGCCTCTACACTCTAACCACTAGGCTACCTGCGTCCTCTACACTCTAACCACTAGGCTACCTGCCACCTCTACACTCTAACCACTAGGCTACCTGCCTCCTCTACACTCTAACCACTAGACTACCTGCCTCCTCCACACTCTAACCACTAGGCTACCTGCCTCCTCTACACTCTAACCACTAGACTACCTGCCTCCTCCACACTCTAACCACTAGACTACCTGCCGCCTCCACACTCTAACCACTAGGCTACCTGCCTCCCCTACACTCTAACCACTAGGCTACCTGCCGCCTTTACACTCTAACCACTAGGCTACCTGCCGCCCCTACACTCTAACCACTAGGCTACCTGCCGCCCCTACACTCTAACCACTAGGCTACCTGCCCCCCCTACACTCTAACCACTAGGCTCCCTGCCGCCTCTACACTCTAACCACTAGGCTACCTGCCTCCTCTACACTCTAACCACTAGGCTACCTGCCTCCCTCTACACTCTAACCACTAGGCTACCTTCCTCCCCTCCACTCTAACCACTAGGCTACCTGCCTCCTCTACACTCTAACCACTAGGCTACCTGCCGCCTCCACACTCTAACCACTAGGCTACCTGCCTCCTCTACACTCTAACCACTAGGCTACCTGCCTCCCTCTACACTCTAACCACTAGGCTACCTGCCTCCTCTACACTCTAACCACTAGGCTACCTGCCGCCTCTACACTCTAACCACTAGGCTACCTGCCGCCTCCACACTCTAACCACTAGGCTACCTGCCGCCTCTACACTCTAACCACTAGGCTACCTGCCTCCTCTACACTCTAACCACTAGGCTACCTGCCTCCCTCTACACTCTAACCACTAGGCTACCTTCCTCCCCTCCACTCTAACCACTAGGCTACCTGCCTCCTCTACACTCTAACCACTAGGCTACCTGCCGCCTCCACACTCTAACCACTAGGCTACCTGCCTCCCCTCCACTCTAACCACTAGGCTACCTGCGTCCTCTACACTCTAACCACTAGGCTACCTGCCTCCCCTCCACTCTAACCACTAGGCTACCTGCCGCCCCTACACTCTAACCACTAGGCTACCTGCCGCCCCTACACTCTAACCACTAGGCTACCTGCCTCCCCTACACTCTAACCACTAGGCTACCTGCCGCCCCTACACTCTAACCACTAGGCTACCTGCCGCCCCTCCACTCTAACCACTAGGCTACCTGCCGTCCCTCCACTCTAACCACTAGGCTACCTGCCGCCCCCACACTCTAACCACTAGGCCACCTGCCGCCCCTACACTCTAACCACTAGGCTACCTGCTGCCCCTCCACTCTAACCACTAGACTACCTGCCTCCTCTACACTCTAACCACTAGGCTACCTGCCTCCCTCTACACTCTAACCACTAGGCTACCTGCCTCCTCTACACTCTAACCACTAGGCTACCTGCCTCCTCTACACTCTAACCACTAGGCTACCTGCCTCCTCTACACTCTAACCACTAAACTGCCTGCCTCCTCTACACTCTAACCACTAGGCTACCTGCCTCCTCTACACTCTAACCACTAGGCTACCTGCCTCCTCTACACTCTAACCACTAGGCTACCTGCCTCCTCTACACTCTAACCACTAGACTACCTGCCTCCTCTACACTCTAACCACTAGACTACCTGCCTCCTCTACACTCTAACCACTAGGCTACCTGCCTCCTCTACACTCTAACCACTAGGCTACCTGCCACCTCTACACTCTAACCACTAGACTACCTGCCTCCTCTACACTCTAACCACTAGGCTACCTGCCTCCTCTACACTCTAACCACTAGACTACCTGCCTCCTCTACACTCTAACCACTAGGCTACCTGCCTCCTCTACACTCTAACCACTAGGCTACCTGCCTCCTCTACACTCTAACCACTAAACTGCCTGCCTCCTCTACACTCTAACCACTAGGCTACCTGCCTCCTCTACACTCTAACCACTAGGCTACCTGCCTCCTCTACACTCTAACCACTAGGCTACCTGCCTCCTCTACACTCTAACCACTAGACTACCTGCCTCCTCTACACTCTAACCACTAGGCTACCTGCCTCCTCTACACTCTAACCACTAAACTACCTGCCGCCCCCTCCACTCTAACCACTAAACTACCTGCCGCCCCATCGGCTGATATGTTTAACACACAAGCATATACAGAAATACTGTTTACAAATAGACTAATAATTTGGACAGTTATTAACATGTAAATTACTCATTTGTATTTATACTGTAAGCATGTAAAGTTATTAATTTAGAACAAGCAATGAAGCATGTACGCAAAGCGTTGTTTTCACATCTGAATTTATGACATGATACAGAACATGGGTATTTTACACCTCTGTGGTTAAACATCCCGTTCCCATAACGACAGCCTTCATTTAATGCCTGGCAGTTCAAAGTCTCAGATATGATTTATTTCCAGTCTTATCTGGTTTCTTTGGGGTTTTATATGTGTTGGAGGGAATAGCAGTTTCTAGTTCCTTATAGTAAATAAGTCAAAACAAACTTGAGTAAGACCCGTTTTGGTTGTTATTTTGCCTATTTCTCTTTTTATGTTATTAACTTGTCTCCTCCAAAAATAATTCAATACTGTCTTATTAATAGAATGTAACTTTAAAATAACTTTTAGTTTAGTTTAATATTGAGTATAGGTCGTTATCAATACAACTTTTAGTTTAATATTGAGTATAGGTCGTTATCAATACAACTTTTAGTTTAATATTGAGTATAGGTCGTTATCAATACAACTTTTAGTTTAATATTGAGTATAGGTCGTTATCAATACAACTTTTAGTTTAATATTGAGTATAGGTCGTTATCAATAAAATGTCACAATAATGTGCAGAGCGTTCGATTTGCCCTTTGGGGGCAAGAAGACCCCCCAGCTCCTCTAAAACCATTGACAACTGTGTACCGTTTTTAAGGGATTGTTAAATAAATGTTATCTATTTGGTTGTAATATCACCCTCTCTTGAAGAGTATAGTCAGAACTACACTTTTTCAATTACAGTTAGCTGAACATAGTGGTAAGTAGACCTAATGTACTTTTTTCTCCAACCAACATATAATAGCCTTCAGAAAGTATTCATACCCCTTGACTTATTCCACATTTTGTTGTGTTACAGCCCGAATTCCTCACACATCTACACACAATACCTCATATTGACAAAGTGAAAACCTGTATTTAGATTTTTTTGTTGTTGAAACTTATAGAAAATTAAATATCTAATTTAAATAAGTATTCATACCCCTGAGTCAATACTTTGTAGAAGCACTTTGGCTGAGATTACAGCTGTGAGTCAAACAAAATTCAGTTTTGACATTATGGGGTATTGTGTGTAGATCAGTGACACCAAATCGAAATGTAATCAATTATTAAATTTAGGCTTTAACACAACAAAATGTGGAAAATGTAAAAGGGTGTGAATAACGCTGTTATGGTGACGTTATTACTGCTACACCGGCGGTCACGAGTCATGACGGCAGTCAAATTCTATGTGGCTGTTTAGTCACGGTACCTAGGCTTCTCCAAGCTCTGATGCTGCTGATGGTCATTAGTAACCTACCAAACTAGCTAACTGCCTGGTACTCAGCACTCTATTGCCCCTCTAATCACTCTGACATCAATACAAATGTAATCGAAAA
>NC_042959.1:3082101-3134601 GCF_901001165.1 Salmo trutta
TCAGCCATTTCTATTTTATTTCCGCCATTTCGGTATTATTTCAGCCATTTCAATATTTCAGTATTTTATCCTTTATTTTTCCTGACGTGAATCTCTAATTGATTGGCTTGTATTTGTTTAGGACAAGGGTGTATTCTCTATCGGCGTTGTGGTTTCTGACGCTGATTACACAGTAAGTTCACAATAAAGCCTCTAACTCTTTTCACAGTCCCCAAATCCAGTAACAAATTCAAGAAAACGTACAGTATTATATAGAGCCTTTATTGCATGGGACTTCCTTCCATCTCATATTGCTCAAATGAACAGCAGACCTGGTTTAAAAAACCCCCAGATAAAGCAACACCTCACAGCACAACACCTCTCCCTTATCTGACCTAGATAGTTTGTGTGTATGTATTGGCCTTTTTTAAAAGAAATTTATGTAATTCTGTCCTTGAGCTGTTCTTGTCTATTAATGTTCTGTATTATATTATGTGTCATGTTTTGTGTGGAGCCCAGGAAGAGTAGCTGCTGCTTTAGAAACCGCTAATGGGAATCCTAATAAAATACCTAACATATACATTTTTTTTTTTAACTATGTTTTTTAAAATGTATTTTATTGTTTTTAACAAATGTATGTTTTATAAACAGGCACAATATATCATGTCATCTTTTTTTTAGGTTTCCAAAGACATTCAGATAATCGTAATAGATGCGAATGATAATCAACCCATTTTTGAAAATACGCCTTACAACGTAAATGTCGAAGAAGTAAGTGCAATTACTAATTTTACATTCCTTTAATAAGAATTTAATTTATATGGCACGTTCAATTAATTTCCAGACGTAATTAAGAAATTGTGGGAAACTTTATGAGCCTGTGAAATCATCTAAACAGACAATGGTTTCAAAACGTTTCAGAAAATCAGGTAATTTGGGAAATCTATAGAAACTATAGTAATTTATAATAATGTTTTAGAAAAGTATTTATATTGTTTTCATAATTTTTACAGAAAGTATTCTTATCCTTTGACTTAGAATGTATTTTGTTGTTACAGCTTAAATATTTTTTTTTATTCAATATAAAACATTCACACACAATAAAAGTGAATTAAAGTGAACATTTTTGCTAATTTATTGAAAATGAAATACATAAATATCTAATTTACATAAGTATTCACACCACTGAGTCAATACATGTTAGAATCACCTTTGTCAGTGATTACAGCTGTAAGTGTTTCTGGATAAGAGTGTGCAAAGCTGTCATCAAGGCAAAGGGTGGCTATTTGAAGAATCTCAAATATAAAATATATTTTGATTTGTTTAACACTTTTTTGATTACTACATAATTCAATATGTATAATTTGATAGTTTTGATGTCTTCACTATTATTCTACAATGTAGAAAATACGAAATCCTATACGACTTAGTATGGAAAATCTACATCTAACCGGGTCCCTTGCTAGTGTATAGTCAGGAATTCATTTTTTGTGCTATACATTTGAAAGTTACTTTTCTAAATGGTGATGAAAAAGTACTATTTTGTCTCCAAATTCCTTGCCCCACTTTGTCTGTTTTTGTTTTTTATTAGAACACCGCCTTGGACACCGTTCTGTTTCAAGCATATGCCAAAGATGTAGATGCTGGACTTGCTGCTGTTGTAAAGTACAGCATTGATGAGGTAAGTATTGCTTTTGGACAGAAAGCCGATTTTCTGGACTCATTCATAAGTAAACCTGACTCAAAACATCAACAGGGAACTTAGAACTAAGTTACACCCCCATTAGAACCAAGTTACACCCCCATTAGAACCAAGTTACACCCCCATTAGAACCAAGTGACACCCCCATTAGGACCAAGTGACACCCCCATTAGAACCAAGTTACACCCCCATTAGAACCAAGTTACACCCCCATTAGAACCAAGTTACACCCCCATTAGAACCAAGTTACACCCCCATTAGAACCAAGTTACACCCCCATTAGAACCAAGTTACACCCCCATTAGAACCAAGTGACACCCCCATTAGAACCAAGTGACACCCCCATTAGAACCAAGTGACACCCCCATTAGAACCAAGCTACACCCCCATTAGAACCAAGCCACACCCCCATTAGAACCAAATTACACCCCCATTAGAACCAAGCTACACCCCCATTAGAACCAAGCTACACCCCCATTAGAACCAAGCTACACCCCCATTAGAACCAAGTTACACCCCCATTAGAACCAAGTGACACCCCCATTAGAACCAAGTGACACCCCCATTAGAACCAAGCTACACCCCCATTAGAACCAAGCTACACCCCCATTAGAACCAAGTTACACCCCCATTAGAACCAAGTGACACCCCCATTAGAACCAAGTGACACCCCCATTAGAACCAAGTTACACCCCCATTAGAACCAAGCTACACCCCCATTAGAACCAAGTTACACCCCCATTAGAACCAAGTTACACCCCCAACATTAGTCATGTAGCAGATAATAATAAAAGCACTTCTCAACAGACACTGGGGAAAATTAGGACAGACTATATGCCTTGAGATTGTTATATCAACTCCATGTATTTAAACCTAACTCTCTCCTCGTTTCTAGGCTAGTCCAAGTAATGGACTAAATCATTTCGCTATCAATGAGAATAATGGCGATGTCAAACTGATTCAAAAATTGAATTTTACAAGTTTGAGCACTTTCTATAGGCTGAAGATCACAGCCACTGTAAGTAGCCCATCTCAACACTTCTATTCACTGTTGGATCTTCACTAGTCACTTATTAGAAGCGGTTTTCTGAATTCCTGACTAACAAGCATGTTCTTTCTGGAATTGATCATGTTTTTCGGGGCCCGATTGCGGGATTAATCTGAGAAAATGTCCTATTAAATGTTGTTTTCTGTTTCTGATTGTGTTTCCCCTCACAGGATGGTGGAGGCCCTGTGTATAATGAACCTGACCCTGTTCATCAGTTCAGCCACACCTTTGCCTTCATCACTGTAGTGGACGTCCCAGACATGGATCCAAGGTTTCTAAGTACTCCTTACGCGACCACTGTCACTGAGCATTCTCCTGTGGTGAGTCGGGTGTTGCCAAAATCGGCACTTTCCTTTGAGTTCATAGTTCAACCAACCTCAGAATATCAAACAACGTTCACGTTGTGTTTTCTACCAACAGCTAAGTTATTTTACAATTGGTTTATTGTTGTTGCTAGTTGCTGCATTGTCGTACACATACATCTTCCTAAATCGATAAACAATTGTAAAAGTAAAGGTATGGGCCAATATGGTACCAAATGGTCCATTTTCCCTACTTTGTGTTAGATTTTTGATCAGGGCCATTTACTACTTTTGATCAGGGCCATTTACTACTTTTGATCAGGGCCATTTACCACTTTTGATCAGGGCCATTTACAACTTTTGATCAGAGCTAATTACTACTTTTGAACAGGGCCATTTACTACTTTTGATCAGGGCCAATTATTTTTGATCAGGGCCATTTACTACTTTTCATCAGGGCCATTTACTACTTTTGATCAGGGCCATTTACTACTTTTGAACAAGGCCATTTACTACTTTTGATCAGGGCCAATCACTACTTTTGAACAGAGCCATTTACTACTTTTGATCAGGGCCATTTACTACTTTTGATCAGGGCCATTTACTACTTTTGGTCAGGGCCAATTCCTACTTTTGATGAGGGCCATTTACTACTTTTGATCAGGGCCATTTACCACTTTTGATCAGGGCCATTTACAACTTTTGAACAGGGCCATTTACAACTTTTGAACAGGGCCATTTACTACTTTTTATCAGGATCATTTACTACTTTTGATCAGGGCTATTTACTACTTTTGATCAGGGACATTTACTACTTTTGATCAGGGCCATTTACTACCTTTGATCAGGGCCATTTACTACTTTTGATCAGGGCCATTTACTACTTTTGATCAGGGCCAATTACTACTTTTGATCAGGGCCAATTAATACTTTTGATCAGGGCCAATTAATACTTTTGATCAGGGCCATTTACCACTTTTGATCAGGGCCATTTACTACTTTTGAACAGGGCCATTTACTACTTTTTATCAGGATCATTTCCTACTTTTGATCATGGACATTTACTACTTTTGATCAGGGCCATTTACTACTTTTGATAAGGGCCATTTACTACTTTTGATCAGGGCCAATTACTACTTTTGATCAGGGCCAATTACTACTTTTTATCAGGGCCAATTAATTTTGATCAGGGCCAATTACTACTTTTGATCAGGGCCATTTACTACTTTTGATCAGGGCCATTTACTACTTTTGATGAGGGCCATTTACTACTTTTGATCAGGGCATTTACTACTTTTGATCAGGGCCAATCACTACTTTTGAACAGGGCCATCTACTACTTTTGAACAGGGCCATTTACTACTTTTGATCAGGGCCATTTACTACTTTTGATCAGGGCCAATTCCTACTTTTGATGAGGGCCATTTACTACTTTTGATCAGGGCCATTTACCACTTTTGATCAGGGCCATTTACAACTTTTGAACAGGGCCATTTACTACTTTTTATCAGGATCATTTACTACTTTTGATCAGGGCTATTTACTACTTTTGATCAGGGACATTTACTACTTTTGATCAGGGACATTTACTACCTTTGATCAGGGCCATTTACCACTTTTGATCAGGGCCATTTACTACTTTTGATCAGGGCCATTTACTACTTTTGATCAGGGCCATTTACTACTTTTGATCAGGGCCATTTACTACTTTTGATCAGGGCTATTTACTACTTTTGATCAGGGCCATTTACTACTTTTGATCAGGGCCATTTACTACTTTTGATCAGGGACATTTACTACTTTTGATCAGGGCCATTTACTACTTTTGAACAGGGCCATTTACTACTTTTGATAAAGGCCATTTACTACTTTTGATCAGGGCCAATTACTACTTTTGATCAGGGCCAATTACTACTTTTTATCAGCGCCAATTATTTTTTATTAGGGCCAATTACTACTTTTGATCAGGGCCATTTACTACTTTTGATCAGGGCCATTTACTACTTTTGATCAGGGCCATTTACTACTTTTGATCAGGGACATTTACTACTTTTGATCAGGGACATTTACTACTTTTGATCAGGGCCATTTACTACTTTTGAACAGGGCCATTTACTACTTTTGATCAGGGCCATTTACTACTTTTGATCAGGGCCAATCATTACTTTTGATCAGGGCCAATTACTACTTTTGATCAGGGCCAATTACTACTTTTGATCAGGGCCAATTACTACTTTTGATCAGGGCCAATTACTACTTTTGATCAGGGCCAATTACTACTTTTGATTAGGGCCAATTACTACTTTTGAACAGGGCCATTTACTACTTTTGATCAGGGCCAATTACTACTTTTGATCAGGGCCAATTACTACTTTTGATCAGGGCCATTTACTACTTTTGATCAGGGCCAATTACTACTTTTGATGAGGGCCATTTACTACTTTTGATCAGGGCCATTTACTACTTTTGATCAGGGCTATTTACTACTTTTGATCAGGGCCATTTACTACTTTTGATCAGGGACATTTACTACTTTTGATCAGGGACATTTACTACTTTTGATCAGGGCCATTTACTACTTTTGAACAGGGCCATTTACTACTTTTGATCAGGGCCATTTACTACTTTTGATCAGGGCCAATCATTACTTTTGATCAGGGCCAATTACTACTTTTGATCAGGGCCAATTACTACTTTTGATCAGGGCCAATTACTACTTTTTATCAGGGCCAATTATTTTTGATTAGGGCCAATTACTACTTTTGATCAGGGCCATTTACTACTTTTGATCAGGGCCATTTACTACTTTTGATCAGGGCCATTTACTACTTTTGATCAGGGCCATTTACTACTTTTGATCAGGGCCATTTACTACTTTTGATCAGGGCCAATTACTACTTTTGATGAGGGCCATTTACTACTTTTGATCAGGGCCAGTTACCACTTTTGATCAGGGCCATTTACTACTTTTGAACAGGGCCATTTACTACTTTTGAACAGGGCCATTTACTACTTTTTATCAGGATCATTTACTACTTTTGATCAGGGCCATTTACTACTTTTGATCATGGACATTTACCACTTTTGATCAGGGCCAATTACTACTTTTGATAAAGGCCATTTACTACTTTTGATCAGGGCCAATTATTTTTGATCAGGGCCATTGACTACTTTTAATCAGGGCCATTAACTACTTTTGATCAGGGCCATTTATTACTTTTGATCAGGGCCATTTATTACTTTTGATCAGGGCCATTTATTACTTTTGACCAGGGCCATTTACTACTTTTGACCAGGGCCATTTACTACTTTTGATCAGGGTCATTTACTACTTTTGATCAGGGCCATTTACTACATTTGGGGTGCCAAAGGGGACAAAGCCTTTGTTGACGTCAGCTTTTATCTGAACTCTACTGTCTCACTTTCATTTCAGGGCCAGTCTGTGTTTAAAGTGACTGCAATTGATCAGGACACAGGAATCAACGATGACATCACCTACAGCATTGATGGTGAGCATTACTACTTCTCTGAATATCTGCTCATTTCAGGTTGTTAGCGGAACATGAGCATAAACGCTGTCCGTTGCCATTGTGCTGACAAGTCTTGAAAAGATAAAGATTTTATTTTTTTATTATTCCTAAATTGTTGTAATAATAATGAAGATTGGACTCTGATATATGTTTTGTTATTTTGCAGGTACCAATGACCTGTTTGACATCACAGCCATTGATGGAATCATATCTGTCAAAAGTGATATTGACAGAGAGGCTTTGTCGGACATCAATTATGTTGTGACCCTTATTGTGACGGTATGCTCTTACTGCTTAAACCCTTTACATCATTTCCAAAAATTCATTTATCCAAAGGACAATATTTCATTTCAAGCTGACCTACTGTTAATAAAAACTACAATTCCAGGCAACGGAGGTACATCCAAGCATCCTGGGGACCCAAGCCCACACTTCCACTGAGGTACGGATTACCATCGGTGACATCAACGACAACAAGCCTACATTTTATGACTGTGGTGTGGAGCCCTGCGTGGAGGCCAGCAGCTTCACGGCCAACATCTTTGAGCATTCCTCCATGGGTGTTCCAGTCGACGACCTCAACATCAAAGCCAAAGATTTGGATCAGGTCAGTCCTTACTAAGAAATAGGGTTGCAAAAATGTTGAGATTTTTTTCTGTAACTCTTGGTTGGAAGATTCCCAGAGTTAGGAAAGGGGGGAAAGGAATAATGAAAAACAAAATCTGAAATCCTCCAACCAGGATAACTTGAAAATGTACTGGAATTTTGCAACCCTAATCACATAATATATTTTTGTTAATAATAATAATTTAAAAAAAACATCAAAGTTATGTGGGACCTGAGTTTACTCATGCCAGAAAATTGATCAACATCTGTATTCTGATGTAGGGAGATAATGGAAAATTCGAATTAAGTCTTGCTGGACCAGACAAGGATGCGTTCAGTGTGTCGCCACAGATTGCCTACTCAGAAAGCCCAGTTCAGATCATGGTCAAGAATTCCCAGGCTGTGGACTACGAGACGAAAACATCAATGGTTGTCCAGGTATGCGTTTCAAATGACAACCTATTCCCTATTTAGTGCACTACTTTTCACCAGGGCCCAATAAGGACCATGGTCAAAAGTAAAGTACTATGTCCACATAATGTGAGAAATGTCTTCACTATAATTGACTGAAACCAAAGACAAACACCATTGTCAAAAATAATCAACAACCACCTTGTCATCATAATCATTCAAATACATTTGACAATATTTTTTCGAGGGAAGATGTGTGACAAGTTGATTGAAGATTTCAACCGGACAAACTAAGTGGTTCTGGAGTGTGTCCAATGCCAGAATTATCCTAGCTTAGCTGAAACAGGATTTGTGTAGTATTAAGACGGCAAGCAAACACACATTGGATCCATTACAAACAGGTGGATTACTTATGCTAAAGGAGATAACGCTGCACCCTTCACACACGGTATAGCCAGGTGAACTGCGGACACGCAAGAGATATTTAACGGTCTCTGCCAGGACGGTTGCCAAGCTGCAGAATCGTGAATAATGACATCGCATGATCAACAGTACATTGTACACAAAAGTATTGTTTTGACGATCCTATCGCCATTTTCAAAACCAACGCTTTTTGTCTCAAATGGCACTCTCTTCACCAAACAGTGCAGAACTTTTAACCTGCTTTTAACCTGTACTGATATTCACCACAAAGTACAACGTTCTTACTCTGTCTCGAAAGTCTGTGTTTAAAACTGAGGTAAATCGTGGTTGTTTTCCTGGACAGATTATCGCCAAGGATCCCTCCAATTCAGCAGACTGCTGTTCCACGGCTACAGTCACCATTCAGATTAAAGACATTAATGACAACAGCCCCACATTCCCCAAAGAAGTCTACAACCTCAAGGTTGATGAGCACAGTCCCAATGGAACCACTGTGGACACGATAACGGTAGGTCCATGTTATTGTTACCATTCTAACAGTAGGTCCATGTTATTGTTACCATTCTAACGGTAGGTCCATGTTATTGTTACCATTCTAACGGTAGGTCCATGTTATTGTTACCATTCTAACGGTAGGTCCATGTTATTGTTACCATTCTAACGGTAGGTCCATGTTATTGTTACCATTCTAACAGTAGGTCCATGTTATTGTTACCATTCTAACGGTAGGTCCATGTTATTGTTACCATTCTAACAGTAGGTCCATGTTATTGTTACCATTCTAACAGTAGGTCCATGTTATTGTTACCATTCTAACAGTAGGTCCATGTTATTGTTACCATTCTAACAGTAGGTCCATGTTATTGTTACCATTCTAACGGTAGATCCATGTTATTGTTACCGTTTTAACGGTAGATCCATGTTGTTGTTACCGTTCTGCCTGGAATTCAACCAATGTGCAATGCGCTCTGTGTTTGATTTGAACAGCGTCTTGAAGTATCGAGTGTTAACTCACTCAACCCAGATCACACTGCTATGTAAATCAAACACACTTGTAATAAAATGTGAATCAAAAGTCCTTTGATTGTTGTTCTTGCCTCTGTTTTTTTTTTTATTGTTGCTGCTAAATGTATTAGGAAGTACAAACACAAAAACTCTATTTCTCTCCAGGCAACCGATCCTGACACTATGGATGTTGGTAACATCAGATACAGACTTCTTCCTGACAGCATGTATGTACACTACATATTATTATTACTACTGTATGCTGTATTGTAATCCATTCCAGGGTTTTCTTATGTTTATATGATACTTCATTCATTTAGTTTGCTTTATAATAGGCTTTCATACAACATATAACATAAACAATATACAGTATATCAACTTTGGTGTTGTCTCACAAGAGGTGCCAAAGTTTGTGAAACGAGACCCAATACATGAGAACTAAATACTAAAAAAGATGTTTGGTTTTCAGACTAAAGTACTTCGATGTGAATGCAATGACAGGGAGGATCTTTGTGACAAACAACAAACTGATCGATCGAGAGGTCACCTCCCTGTATTCTCCAACTCTGCAAGCAAGAGACCAGGCCAACAACACAGGGAACGCTGTGTTAGAAATCACACTGACAGACGTCAATGACCAGACACCACAGTTCAACAGAGAATCCTACATTGACTATGTGAAAGAGGGCTCAAACCTAAGAATTCAAGTACAGGTCAATATCTGCCTCTATATAAGTGCATTTCAAACCTCTCCTCAGGGAAGCCCCAGACATTTTAGGATTTTGTTACATTTTAGCAGACACTCTTATCCAGAGCAACATACAATTCATACATTTCATGCATTTTTTTTTTGTACTGGCCCCCCGTGGGAATCAAACCCACAACCCTGGCATTGCGCACACACCATGCTCTACCAACTGAGCTACAGGGAAGGCTAGCCCTGAACTACCTCATTGTTGTAGCCCTGAACTACCTCATCTGATTTACCTAATCAAGGACTTTATTATTAGTTGACAAGATGAATAAGGTGTGGAATAAACATTGTAAATGAGAAATTGTTCTTAATTGACCCCTGTATAAATAAATAAAAACATGGAACGCCTGAGGATCCCAAGGATAGGTTTGAAAAGCCCCTTTACTCTACACCACGGGTGTCAAACTCATTCCATGGAGGTCTGAGAGTTTCCAGGTTATCGCTCCTTCCTTGTGCTTATTTGATCAATGAAGGTCACTGATTAGTTAGGAACTCCCCTCACCTGCTTGTCTAAGACTTCATTTTGACAAAGATTGAAAGGAAATAACAACACCCAGCAGCCACTGGGCCCTCCATGGAATGAGTTTGAGACCCCTGCTCTACACACAGTAACCAAAGGGTTAAAACTGCTCTACAGCTGACCCTTATGCTACTCTATGGCAGACCCGTAGACCCGAAAAATTCTTGTAACTTTCCAAAAATTCCCAGTTTTTCAAAAAATCCAGGTTAGAGGATTCCAGATTTCCTGCTTATTCTGTACTGAATTCCAGGAATCTTCCAGGAATTTGGGGGAAAGTTACCAGAATTTTGCTACCTAGGTAGACCTCTGTGCTGCTTCTAGTTGTTGGTGATTTTTTCCTTCTTCTCGTTTGCAGGCTACTGACAGAGATGAGCCGCCCAACAGCGAGATTGTGTATGGAATAGTTAGCAGTGACTACAGTGCCAAATTCACCATTGACCCCACCACAGGCTGGTTGGAGAACAAAGGCCCGCTAGACAGAGAGGCCATGCAGGCCAAGGATAATGGGCAGGTTCAGTTAAATGTGACAGCAACTGACAAAGGCAGTCCACCACTGTCCACTTGGGTGCCAGTCATCATCAATGTGGAGGTAAGATCACTGTCCATCCTTCACAAACTTTTGACAAGTGCACAGACAGGATGTATTGGTACCTGGGCCCATATTCACAAAGCGTCTCAGAGTAGGACTGTTGATCTAGGATCAGATCCCCCTTGGCAGCTCTGTTACTAGGTCCTAAACAACTTTGCATTTATATTTAATTTAAAAATATATATTTCTACATTATTATCCCAGAATGTGTTTTGCGTTATTACATACAGCCGGGAAATAACTTCTGGATATCAGAGCGGCAGTAACTCACCAGCGTTACGACCAGGAATACGACTTTCCCGAATTGGATCCTTTGTTCGTACTCCCCAATGCAATTTAACTTAACCCTGAGGCTGTTTCAAGACGCCGCCAGCGGAGAAGAGGTATTCGGAGTGGGCTTCTAGTCTGTCTCAGGAGGCGTGCACACCATCCACTGCTTCCGAATACAGTGAGGGAAAAAAGTATTTGATCCCCTGCTGATTTTGTATGTTTGCCCACTGACAAAGAAATGATCAGTCTAATTTTAATGGTAGGTTTATTTGAACAGTGAGAGACAGAATAGCAACAAAAAAATCCAGAAAAACGCATTTCAAAAATGTTATAAATTGATTTGCATTTTAATGAGGGAAATAAGTATTTGACCCCCTCTCAATCAGAAAGATTTCTGGCTCCCAAGTGTCTTTTATACAGGTAATGAGCTGAGATTAGGAGCACACTCTTAAAGGGAGTGCTCCTAATCTCAGCTTGTTACCTGTATAAAAGACACCTGTCCACAGAATCAATCAATCAATCAGATTCCAAACTCTCCACCATGGCCAAGACCAAAGAGCTCTCCAAGGATGTCAGGGACAAGATTGTAGACCTACACAAGGCTGGAATGGGCTACAAGTCCATCGCCAAGCAGCATGGTGAGAAGGTGACACCAGCTGGTGCGATAATTCGCAAATGGAAGAAACACAAAAGAACTCTCAATCTCCCTCGGCCTGGGGCTCCATGCAACCTGCCTCCAGGACACCTACAGCACCCGATGTCAAAGGAAGGCCAAAAAGATCATCAAGGACATCAACCACCTGAGCCACTGCCCTGTTCACCCTGCTATCATCCAGAAGGCGAGGTCAGTACAGGTGCATCAAAGCTGGGACCGAGAGACTGAAAAAACAGCTTCCAATACAAGGCAATCTGATTGTTAAATAGCCATCACTAGCCAGCTTCCACCCAGTACCCTGACCTGAACTTAGTGTCACCGGCCTACTACCAGCTGTTTCCATGCACCTTAGAGACTGCTGCCCTATGAACATACACGCTTTAATAATGGAACACTGGTCACTTTAATAATGTTTACATACTGTTTTACTAATTTCATATGCATATACTGTATTGTAGTCAAGGCTATCCTATTCAACTATTGCTGTATCTACAGTGCATTTGGAAAGTATTTAGACCCCTTGACTTTTTTCCACATTTTGTTGCGTTACAGCCACATTCTCAAATGGATTAAAAAAAAATTCCCCTCATCATAATGACAAAGCAAAAATAGGTTTTGAGATTATTTTGCTGATTGATTAAAAAAAATAATGAAATATGACATTTGCATAAGTATTCAGACCCTTTACTCAGAACTTTGTGGAAGCACCTTTGGCAGCGATCACAGCGTTGAGTCTTCTTGGGTATGATGCTACAAGCTTGGCACACCTGTATTTGGGGAGTTCTCCCATTTTTCTCTGCAGATCCTTTCAAGCTCTGTCAGATTGGATGGGGAGCGTCGCTGCACAGCTATTTTCAGGTATTTCCAGAGATGTTCAATCGGGTTCAAGTCCGGGCTCTGGCTGGGCCACTCATGGACATTCAGGTACTTATCCCGAAGCCAATCCTGCGTTGTCTTGGCTGTGTGCTTAGGGTCGTTGTCCTGTTGGAAGGTGAACCTCCGCCCCAGTCTGAGGTCCTGAGCGTTCTGGAGCAGGTTTTCATCAAGGATCTCTCTGTACTTTGCTACATTTATCTTTCCCTCGATCCTGACTAGTCTCCCAGTCCCTGCCGCTGAAAAATATCCCCACAGCATGATACTGCCATCACCATGCTTCACCATAGGGATGGTTACAGGTTTCCTCCAGATGTGACGTTTGGCATTCAGGCCAAAGAGTTTAATCTTGGTTTCATCAGACCAGAGAATCTTGTTTCTCGTGGTCTGAGAGCCTTTAGGTGCCTTTGGCAAACTCCAAGCGGGCTGTCATTTGTCTTTTACTGAGGAGTGGTTTCTGTCTGGCCACTCTATCATAAAGGCCATATTGGTGGAGTGCTGCAGAGATGGTTGCCCTTGTGGAAGGTTCTCCCATCTCCCCAGAGGAACTCTGGAGCTCTTTCAGAATGACCAATAGGTTATTGGTCACCTCCCTGACCAAGGCCCTTCTCGTCCGATTGCTCAGTTTTGCCAGGTGGCCAGCTTTAGGAAGAGTCTTGGTGTTTCCATAATTTGGACTCATCAGACCAAGGACAGATTTCCACATGTCTAATGTCCATTGCTTGTGTTTCTTTGTCCAAGGAAGTCTCTTCTTCTTGTTGGTGTCCTTTAGTAGTGGTTTCTTTACAGTAATTTGACCATGAAGGCCTGATTCACGCAGTCTCCTCTGAACAGTTGATGTTGAGATGTGTCTGTTACTTGAAATCTGTGAAGCATTTATTTGGGCTGCAGTTTCTGAGGCTGGTAACTCTAATGAACTTATACTCTACAGCAGAGGTAACTCTGGGTCTTCCTTTCCTGTGGTGGTCCTCATGAGGCTGGTAACTCTAATGAACTGATCCTCTGCAGCAGAGGTAACTCTGGGTCTTCCTTTCCTGTGGTGGTCCTCATGAGAGCCAGTTTCATCACAGCGCTTGATGGTTTTTGCGACCCCACTTGAATTTTTTTTTTTAAGTTCTTGACATTTTTCCAGATTGACTGACCTTCATGTCTTAAAGCAATGATGGACTGTAGTTTCTCTTTGCTTATTTGAGCTGTTCTTGCCATAATATGGACTTGGTCTTTTACCAAATAGGGCTATCTTCTGTATACCAACTCTACCTTGTCATAACACAACTGATTGGCTCAAATGCATTAAGAAGGAAATACATTCCACAAATTAACTTTTAACAAGGCACACCTGTTAATTGAAATGCATTCCAGGTGACTACCTCATGAAGCTGGTTGAGAGAATGCCAAGAGTGTGCAAAGCTGTCATCAAGGCAAAGGGTGGCTACTTTGAAGAATTTAAAATATATTTAGATTTATATATATTTTTAAATGATACTACTTGATTCCATATGTGTTATTTAATAGTTTTGATGTCTTCACTATTGTTCTACAATGTAGAAAATAGTTTAAAAAAAAATGTTTTGAATGAGTAGGTGTGTCCAAACTTTTGACTGGTACATATATATACTGTGTTTATCCTCAGGACTCCGATATTGCTTGTCCTAATATTAGATATTACTGTACTGTTGGAGCTAGGAACACAAGCATTTCTCTACACCCACAATAACATCTGCAAAATATGTGTGTGCGACCAATAACATATGATTTTATTAGACTTTTATCTTTAGATTTAGAAGGAAATACTGATCCTCAATCACCATTCTTAATCTGAGAATCTTTATGCATATGGACCAAGACCTTGTATCTCATTTTCGACTGGATAGACCTTTTCGACAAATTGTTTAATGTGTAAGTGTGTCTTCTTGACAGAAGTAAGTGGAAGGCTTCCGTTCCTTGTATCTTTGTCAACTTCGTGAACATAAATTGTAAATTGTAAAGCTTCACTGGTCTTCTACTTTCCAACCTAGGATATCAACGACAACACACCGAAGTTTCGAAAAGCTTCTTACAATTTCTCAGTGGAGGAGGGGAAGAAAGGTAAGCACATGTTTCTTTTTGTTGAATTCAGACATTTTGCCGCCATTTTACCCTCATTCAAATTTAGAGGGAGGATGTGGTTAAGTCCCTACTTCTCCTCAGAAAAACATTGATCATCGCCTCAAACATAAGCTATCTCCCGCCAAAAAAAAACATGCCTCTCGCCACTTACCATGCCGTCATTGTGGAATTTGTTCTTAACTGACTTGCTTGGTTGATAATAAACCTTTAATAATCTACCAAAACATCTAGCTAATCATGAATTCAAAAACCTAAGGCCGTCTCTTTCTGTCTTTCTCTAACAGCTGAATTTGTCGGCTCCGTCCAGGCAGTGGATTTGGACCAAACTATCGACCACAACCGCATCTCCTTCAGCATCGTCAGCGGAAGCTTTGGACAATTCATCATCCGAACCTTCAACGACGAACCCGATGGTTACATCGGTAACATCACGGTCGACCCGGACATCGAGCTAGACTACGAGAGTAGCTTCAAGACCTTCAGCCTGGATGTGGAGGCCATGGACCTGGGATCGAGGAAGGACACTGTAAAAGTGGAGGTGATTGTGGTGGATGTGAATGACGAGAGGCCTGAGTTCAAGCCCGTCGCCCCGTTGTACATAAAGGAAAACACCACTATCACTGGAGTCGTGGGGAGTTTTGAAGGGGTGGACCTGGACACGAAACACTCTCTGGTCTACCAGCTGGTCTCCACTAAGTGTCGCTGTAACGGCTCCCTGACTCTCGGACCCTGCCCAGAGGACTGGTTCAACCTGGAGCCCACAGGAGATATCATGCTCAACGAGGAGTTTGTGATCGACTTTGAGAAGTGTGACCAGGTTGAGCTGGAGGCCCAGGTGGTGGATGAGTTAACCCAGAAAGGGGAGAACAACAGCGCAACACCAGGTTGGTTCAACTGGCTTTGATCGGGTACCTCTGTTTGGTTTTGGCTCTGTTTGGGTTGTAAAATTCCCAGGTTGAAAGATTCCCTAGAAAAGACTCTGGGGATGAGGCGGGAATAAGCAGGAACTCCAAGAATCCTGCAACTGGGATTTCTGGAAAATCTGGGAATTTTGGGAATGTTACCAGAAATTTGTAACCCTATTTTGTAACATTACTACCGTTAATATCTACGTTTGTAACTTTAATATCTTTCAATGTATTCTAACAATTCAAATAAATTTCAGGGAGCATTGTGATCAACATCGACGACATCAATGACAATGCCCCTGCTTTCGATACAACAGATTCCTTATATGGTAAATATGTTTCTAAACATCAGCACGTTGTATGGTAAATCTGAATATCTGAATATCGTATTTTTTTTTATATATATATATATGATAATTCATTTATTTTATGATATTAATCTATATAGCTACAGATTGACTTAACAGTGTTCTTACCTACCGTACCCTCCCTACAGTTGTGGTGTCAGAGACTGCCTCTGTAGGCTCAGTAATCGCCAGTGTCACTGTGAGTATAACTGTGTAAAATGGACAACGTCAGTTATTTTTCTATTTGATAAGGTATAGCAAAACAAGTGCTGGGCCTGGGGGGGGGGGGGGGGGGGGGTCCATTTCCTTTGTTTTTTGAATCTCAAAATGTAGTTTTAAAGGTAGACTTAGTAATATGCCATCATTATACACAGTGGGATAGCTGTATGCTATGCAAAATGTTTTTTTACATTTGAATCGAATATAAAGTATACCATTTAATACATTTAACTTGACGACTTGCTGCGATATGAGTTGTTATGAATTCCAGTCTTTTTCCCCCCTTTCCATATAGGCTACAGACCGTGATTCCGGGAAAAATAGGCAAATGACATTTTCGATAACAAGTGTACAATTCAGGGATGACGTCAACAATAAAACGACCGTCTTGGGTAGTCGAGTGTTTCGAGTTGTCACCACACAGGAAGACGATAAATACGTCGGAAATATTCAGTGAGTATATAAATGCTGTCCGGGCAAGTCATATTTTAATTTCTGATTTCACTATAATTAATAGCCATTAAGAAACGCAATGATTTTGTTAGGTTTTATGCTGTTAGTTGACACTATTGTAATGGATGAGGTAGATACATCGAAAATGACTTACAGAAGAATAACAGGTCTTTTTAAACTTTGTAGGAACGTCGAAATGCTAAATATCAATGTTAAAGGTAAGTATTTGGTGACAGTTGGGGCAGCTAACACTGAAGAACCGAAACTCTTCTCTGAAACCAAACTTGAGGTAGGTGTAAAACTTACTGTGATTCATACAAAAAAGGTGAATTGATGGTTGCATTAGTGAACATATTTCATTCTCTGATGGCTCTTACTGTTCTGTTACCGTCTGTCTGTCTGTCTGTCTGTCTGTCTGTCTGTCTGTCTGTCTGTCTGTCTGTCTGTCTGTCTGTCTGTCTGTCTGTCTGTCTGTCTGTCTGTCTGTCTGTCTGTCTGTCTGTCTGTCTGTCTGTCTGTCTGAGTAACACTTTCTTTCATGTTCCCCTCTCCAGATCTTCACAGTTGACAAGAGCTTAAAAGTCGAGCTTTTGTTTTCAAAGACAGTGGCAGAAGTTCAAGCGGCCCAAAGTCAGATTGTACTGTAAGAGATCTTTCTTTACTGCATATATTATCTATATAACATATATAGCATAATAATGTACTAACTTAATAAACTACAATATTTTTTTTTTGTATTTGTTCATTTATACGTTTAACAATTCATGTGGCTGTACCTATAGGATGATTTTCAGATTGAGGTTATGTTGGCCATCCCTGTTGACAAGTGTTTTAACCACAGCATGGGGTAATACATGAATTCATTAACTTTATACATTTTTCCTATGCAGGCTTCTAACCGCAGCAACACAGACGAAAGTGGAAGTAGTTAAGATTAGGGCTGATTCAGGAAGTACGGAAATCAGGTAATAAATATCACACGACTACCAGGATTCCGGTCAATTCCACTTCAATTCCAGTCCATTCAGAAAGTAAACCAAATTGAAATTCCACATTTTTCCTCATTTAAAACCATTGCTGGGAATTGGAATTTCAGTGTACTTCCAAAAAATTGACTGGAATTGAAATGTAATTGACTCCAAGCCTGACTACTACATACCAATGTTTTTCTTCTTCTCTCTGTTGATGAAAGCCTCCAGGTGATGCTCACTTTACTACAGGAAATGAATAGAGCACCGTTCACTTCAGCATCATTCAGTGTGTGTGTGTGTGTGTGTGTGTGTGTGTGTGTGTGTGTGTGTGTGTGTGTGTGTGTGTGTGTGTGTGTGTGTGTGTGTGTGTGTGTGTGTGTGTGTGTGTGTGTGTGTGTGTGTGTGTGTGTGTCTATGTGTGTGTGATCTGTAGATCTGTGTCACTGCTCAAGTAGTTTAGAAATACATAATATATACTGCTCAAAAAAATAAAGGGAACACTTAAACAACACATCCTAGATCTGAATGAAAGAAATAATCTTATTAAATACTTTTTTCTTTACATAGTTGAATGTGCTGACAACAAAATCACACAAAAATAATCAATGGAAATCCAATTTATCAACCCATGGAGATCTGGATTTGGAGTCACACTCAAAATTAAAGTGAAAAACCACACTACAGGCTGATCCAACTTTGATGTAATGTCCTTAAAACAAGTCAAAATGAGGCTCAGTAGTGTGTGTGGCCTCCACGTGCCTGTATGACCTCCCTACAACGCCTGGGCATGCTCCTGATGAGGTGGTGGATGGTCTCCTGAGGGATCTCCTCCCAGACCTGGACTAAAGCATCCGCCCAACTCCTGGACAGTCTGTGGTGCAACGTGGCGTTGGTGGATGGAGCGAGACATGATGTCCCAGATGTGCTGAATTGGATTCAGGTCTGGGGAACGGGCGGGCCAGTCCATAGCATCAATGCCTTCCTCTTGCAGGAACTGCTGACACACTCCAGCCACATGAGGTCTAGCATTGTCTTGCATTAGGAGGAACACAGGGCCAATCGCACCAGCATATGGTCTTACAAGGGGTCTGAGGATCTCATCTCGGTACCTAATGGCAGTCAGGCTACCTCTGACGAGCACATGGAGGGCTGTGCGGCCCCCCAAAGAAATGCCACCCCACACCATGACTGACCCACCGCCAAACCGGTCATGCTGGAGGATGTTGCAGGCAGCAGAACGTTCTCCACGGCGTCTCCAGACTCTGTCACGTCTGTCACATGTGCTCAGTGTGAACCTGCTTTCATCTGTGAAGAGCACAGGGCGCCAGTGGCGAATTTGCCAATCTTGGTGTTCTCTGGCAAATGCCAAACGTCCTGCACGGTGTTGGGCTGTAAGCACAACCCCCACCTGTGGACGTCGGGCCCTCATACCACCCTCATGGAGTCTGTTTCTGACCGTTTGAGCAGACTCATGCACATTTGTGGCCTGCTGGAGGTCATTTTGCAGTGCTCTGGCAGTGCTTCTCCTGCTCCTCCTTGCACAAAGGTGGAGGTAGCAGTCCTGCTGCTGGGTTGTTGCCCTCCTACGGCCTCCTCCACGTCTCCTGATGTACTGGCCTGTCTCCTGGTAGCACCTCCATGCTCTGGACACTACGCTGACAGACACAGCAAACCTTCTTGCCACAGCTCGCATTGATGTGCCATCCTGGATGAGCTGCACTACCTGAGCCACTTGTGTGGGTTGTAGACTCCGTCTCATGCTACCACTAGAGTGAAAGCACCGCCAGCATTCAAAAGTGACCAAAACATCAGCCAGGAAGCATAGGAACTGAGAAGTGGTCTGTGGTCACCACCTGTAGAACCACTCCTTTATTGGGGGTGTCTTGCTAATTGCCTATAATTTCCACCTGTTGTCTATTCCATTTGCACAACAGCATGTGAAATGTATTGTCAATCAGTGTTGCTTCCTAAGTGGACAGTTTGATTTCACAGAAGTGTGATTGACTTGGAGTTACATTGTGTTGTTTAAGTGTTTCCTTTATTTTTTTGAGCAGTGTATATATATATATTTTTTAAATCTTGTAAAAAAAAAAGGTTATTCTTTTGCAGGGCGGCTGGCGATACTGTAATGGAGGTGTACTTTGTGAATGCCAATGGAACGGCCCTCGACTCTGACACTGCCGAGACTATTCTGTCCAACAGTGCGGAACGGCACAAATTACAGATTGATTTTGGCCTGAAAGATATTGTAAGTTTACTATAGGAAACTATTATTAAACCATTTTTTCCCCCCCTCATGCCTTGCCATTACCATACACATACAATACACATCTATTTCAAGAAACAAATGTCACTTTTCATTTATTGGATTTAAAATCTCAAGTAGTCTCCTGAACTCACTGCATTTAATTTGAATTGGCTCCAACCCGGCCTTGTACATGCTAAACGAATATTTGTCTTGGGCTGTGTCCGAAATGACACCCTATTCCTAATGTTGTACACTATTTTTGAACAGGGCTCTGGTGAAAAGTAGTGCACTACATAGGGAATAGGAGTCCTATAGGGCAGGGTTCACCAAATGGTGGCCCGTGGGCCGAATTTTGCCCGCGGGTGGTTTTATCTGGCCCCCCATGTTTTCTGAGCAAAAAAAAAAAAATTTTTTTTATTGTTGGACAAAAAAAGACTGTAAAAACACCAGGAGATCAGCTCCAAGTGATTTTTAATTTAAGAAATCTGTTCCCAAGTATTCCAACGCATAATAGAGAGACACGGGATGTATACAAATGTCGCAAGGTTTGAAATTATTATGTTTTAGTCAAACATTATATCCGTTTAAGGGTTCCTGTGGTCAATTTGCAGTCTACAAATGATTTGTAATTATGTTCTGGCCCCACCGACCAAAAAAAATCATCACACACCTGAATCTTTATCAATCTAGTTGATGATCTCTGCTGTAGGTACATCCACATGAATTGTTAAACGTATGAATTAATAAATAAATGTCCACTAGCTATTATGTTACTACATTATTATGCTATATTTGTAATATAGTGAATATATGCAGTGAAGATCTGTTTCAGTACGATCTGATTTTGGTCCACTAAAGGAATGTTCCCCTGAGCTAGGGTTGCAAAATTCTGGTAACTTTCCTAAAATGTCCAGGTTTTCCAGAAATCCTGATTGGAAGATTCACGGAATCAGGAGGAAATAAGCAAGAATTCTAGATCCTTCCAACCATGATTTCTAGAAAACTAGGGAATTTTTGTTGAATGTTACCGTCATTTTTTGCAACACTACTCTGAACTCTGTGTTGCAGGGAGGGACTGTGGTGACAGAGAAGCAGGTGAATCCAGTAATGTTCGCTCTGTTGGGACTGGTGGCAGGCCTCATCATCGTCCTGGCTGTCATGACAACATCTCTTGTCTGCACCCGCAGGAGGTAAGCTGAGACCTGGGCACGTATGTATCAAAACATCTCAGAGTAGGAGCGCTGATCTACGATCAGTTCTGTCCTTTAGATTATAATGAATTTTAAATTGTATGGACATAGGTACCTGATCCTAGATCAGTATTCTGACATGTTTGATACATATGATTCACAAAAAAATAAAAAATAAAATCACATTTCATTTGTCACATGAGCTGAATATAACAGACCTTACCGTGAAATTATTACATACAAGCCCATAACCAACAGTGCAGAATTGTTTAAAAAGTAAGTAAGAAAATATTAGCTTAAACAATAAATAAAGTAAGATAAAAATGTAACACAATAATAAAAACACCAGCGAGGCTATATACAGGGTATTACGGTACAGAGTCAATGTGGAGGCTATATACAGGGTATTACGGTACAGAGTCAATGTGGAGGCTATATACAGGGTATTACGGTACAGAGTCAATGTGGAGGCTATATACAGGGTATTACGGTACAGAGTCAATGTGGAGGCTATATACAGGGTATTACGGTATAGAGTCAATGTGGAGGCTATATACAGGGTATTACGGTATAGAGTCAATGTGGAGGCTATATACAGGGTATTACGGTATAGAGTCAATGTGGAGGCTATATACAGGGTATTACGGTATAGAGTCAATGTGGAGGCTATATACAGGGTATTACGGTACAGAGTCAATGTGGAGGCTATATACAGGGTATTACGGTATAGAGTCAATGTGGAGGCTATATACAGGGTATTACGGTATAGAGTCAATGTGGAGGCTATATACAGGGAATTACGGTATAGAGTCAATGTGGAGGCTATATACAGGGTATTACGGCACAGAGTCAATGTGGAGGCTATATACAGGGTATTACGGTACAGAGTCAATGTGGAGGCTATATACAGGGTATTACGGTACAGAGTCAATGTGGAGGCTATATACAGGGTATTACGGTACAGAGTCAATGTGGAGGCTATATACAGGGTATTACGGTACAGAGTCAATGTGGAGGCTATATACAGGGGGGTACCGGTACAGAGTCAATGTGGAGGCTATATACAGGGGGTACCGGTACAGAGTCAATGTGGAGGCTATATACAGGGGGTACCGGTACAGAGACAATGTGGAGGCTATATACAGGGTATTACGGTACAGAGTCAATGTGGAGGTTATATACAGGGGGGTACCGGTACAGAGTCAATGAGGAGGCTATATACAGGGGGTACAGGTACAGAGTCAATGTGGAGGCTATATACAGGGGGTACCGGTACAGAGTCAATGTGGAGGTTATATACAGGGGGTACCGTTACAGAGTCAATGTGGAGGCTATATACAGGGGGTACCGGTACAGAGTCAATGTGGAGGCTATATACAGGGGGTACCGGTACAGAGTCAATGTGGAGGCTATATACAGGGGGTACCGGTACAGAGTCAATGTGGAGGCTATATACAGGGGGTACAGGTACAGAGTCAATGTGGAGGTTATATACAGGGGGTACTGGTACAGAGCCAATGTGGAGGCTATATACAGGGGGTACCGGTACAGAGTCAATGTGGAGGTTATATACAGGGGGTACCGGTACAGAGTCAATGTGGAGGCTATATACAGGGGGTACCGGTACAGAGTCAATGTGGAGGCTATATACAGGGGGTTACTGGTACAGAGTCAATGTGGAGGCTATATACAGGGGTTACCGGTACAGAGTCAATGTGGAGGCTATATACAGGGGGTACCGGTACAGAGTCAATGTGGAGGCTATATACAGGGGGTACCGGTACAGAGTCAATGTAGAGGCTATATACAGGGGTTACCGGTACAGAGTCAATGTGGAGGCTATATACAGGGGTTACCGGTACAGAGTCAATGTGGAGGTTATATACAGGGGGTACCGGTACAGAGTCAATGTGGAGGCTATATACAGGGGTTACCGGTACAGAGTCAATGTGGAGGTTATATACAGTGGGTACCGGTACAGAGTCAATGTGGAGGCTATATACAGGGGGTACCGGTACAGAGTCAATGTGGAGGTTATATACAGGGGGGTACCGGTACTGAGTCAATGTGGAGGCTATATACAGTGGGTACCGGTACAGAGTCAATGTGGAGGTTATATACAGGGGGTACTGGTACAGAGTCAATGTGGAGGCTATATACAGGGTGTTACGGTACAGAGTCATTGTGGAGGCTATATACAGGGGGTACCGGTAGAGAGTCAATGTGGAGGCTATATACAGGGGTTACCGGTACAGAGTCAATGTGGAGGTTATATACAGTGGGTACCGGTACAGAGTCAATGTGGAGGCTATATACAGTGGGTACCGGTACAGAGTCAATGTGGAGGTTATATACAGGGGGTACCGGTACAGAGTCAATGTGGAGGCTATATACAGGGGGTACCGGTACAGAGTCAATGTGGAGGCTATATACAGGGGGTACTGGTACAGAGTCAATGTGGAGGCTATATACAGGGGGTACCGGTACAGAGTCAATGTGGAGGCTATATACAGGGGGTACCGGTACAGAGTCAATGTGGAGGCTATATACAGGGGGTACTGGTACAGAGTCAATGTGGAGGCTATATACAGGGTGTTACGGTACAGAGTCATTGTGGAGGCTATATACAGGGGGTACTGGTACAGAGTCAATGTGGAGGCTATATACAGGGGGTACCGGTACAGAGTCAATGTGGAGGCTATATACAGGGGGTACTGGTACAGAGTCAATGTGGAGGCTATATACAGGGGGTACCGGTACAGAGTCAATGTGGAGGTTATATACAGGGGGGTACCGGTACTGAGTCAATGTGGAGGCTATATACAGTGGGTACCGGTACAGAGTCAATGTGGAGGTTATATACAGGGGGTACTGGTACAGAGTCAATGTGGAGGCTATATACAGGGTGTTACGGTACAGAGTCATTGTGGAGGCTATATACAGGGGGTACTGGTACAGAGTCAATGTGGAGGCTATATACAGGGGGTACCGGTAGAGAGTCAATGTGGAGGCTATATACAGGGGTTACCGGTACAGAGTCAATGTGGAGGTTATATACAGTGGGTACCGGTACAGAGTCAATGTGGAGGCTATATACAGTGGGTACCGGTACAGAGTCAATGTGGAGGTTATATACAGGGGGTACTGGTACAGAGTCAATGTGGAGGCTATATACAGGGTGTTACGGTACAGAGTCATTGTGGAGGCTATATACAGGGGGTACTGGTACAGAGTCAATGTGGAGGCTATATACAGGGGGTACCGGGTAGAGAGTCAATGTGGAGGCTATATACAGGGGGTACCGGTACAGAGTCAATGTGCGGGGGCACTGGTTAGTTGAGGTAATATCTACATGTACAGTTGAAGTCTGAAGTTTACATACACCTTAGCCAAATACATTTAAACTCAGTTTTTCACAATTCCTGGCATTGAATCCTAGTAAAAATTCCCTGTCTTAGGTCAGTTAGGATCACCACTTTATTTTAAGAATGTGAAATGTTAGAATAATTGTAGAGAGAATGATTTATTTCAGCTTTTATTTATTTCATCACATTCCCAGTCGGTCAGAAGTTTACATACACTCAATTAGTATTTGGTAGCATTGCCTTTAAATTGTTTAACTTGGGTCAAATGTTTCGGGTAGCCTTCTACAAGCTTCCCACAATAAGTTGGGTGAATTTTGGCCCATTCCTCCTGACACAGCTTTTGTAAGTGAGTCAGGTTTGTAGGCCTCCTTGCACACACACACTTTTTCAGTTCTTCCCAGACATTTTCTATGGATTGAGGTCAGGGCTTTGTGATGGCCACTCCAATACCTTGACTTTGTTGTCCTTAAGCCATTTTGCCACAACTTTGGAAGTATGCTTGGGGTCATTGTCCATTTGATAGAACCATTTGCGACCAAGCTTTAACTTCCTGACTGATGTCTTGAGATGTTGCCTCAATATATCCACCTAATTTTCCTCCCCCATCATGCCATCTATTTTGTGAAGTGCACCAGTCCCTCCTGCAGCAAAGCACCCCCACAACATGATGCTGCCACCCCTGTGCTTCACAGTTGGGATGGTGTTCTTCGGCTTGCAAGCCTCCCCCTTTTTCCTCCAAACATAACAATGGTCATTATGGCCAAACAGTTCTATTTTTGTTTCATCCGACCAGAGGACATTTCTCCAAAAAGTATGATCTATGTCCCCATGTGCAGTTGCAAACCGTAGTCTGGCTTTTATATGGCGGTTTTGGAGCAGTGGCTTCTTTATTAATGAGCGGCCTTTCAGGTTATGTCGATATAGGACTTGTTTTACTGTGGATATAGATACTTTTGTACCTGTTTCCTCCAGCATCTTCACAAGGTCCTTTGCTGTTGTTCTGGGATTGATTTGCACTTTTCGCACCAATGTATGTTCATCTCTAGGAGACCGAACACGTCTCCTTCCTGAGTGGTATGACGGCTGCGTGGTCCCAGGGTGTTTATACTTGCGCACTATTGTTTGTACAGATGAACGTGGTATCTTCAGGCGCTTGGAAATTGCTCCCAAGGATGAACCAGACTTGTGGAGGTCTACAATCTTTTTTCTGAGGTCTTGGCTGATTTCTTTTGATTATCCCATGATGTCAAGCAAAGAGGCACTGAGTTTGAAAGTAGGCCTTGAAATACATCCACAGGTACACCTCCAATTGACTCAAATGATGTCAATTAGCCTATCAGAAGCTTCTAAAGCCATGACATAATTTTCTGGAATATTCCAAGCTGTTTAAAGGCACAGTCAACTTAGTGTATGTAAACTTCTGACCCACTGGAATTGTGATGCAGTAAATTATAAGTGAAATAATCTGTCTGTAAACAATTGTTGGAAAAATTACTTGTGTCATGCACAAAGTAGATGTCCTAATCGACTTTCTGACTTCAACTGTAGGTAGAGTTATTAAAGTGACTATGCGTAGATGATAACAACACCACCTATGTGATGTAAGAGCCATTTTTCTTATTATTAGAACTCAAAACACCATAGAAGTACATTTTAGAACTTAGAACACCATAGAAGTACATTTTAGAACTCAAAACACCGTAGAAGTACATTTTAGAACTCAAAACACTGTAGAAGTACATTTTAGAACTCAAAACACCTTAGAAGTACATTTTTGAAGTCAACTTAACTAAACTCAGGTTAGTCGAGGTAATTGAGGCAATATGTACACCTAAAATGTAGGTAATGTAGGTAAATAAAGGATTTAAAAAAAGATAAAGTGACTATGCATAGATAATTATTTGTTATTTTTATTTGTTATTCTTTTTTTGTAGCTCTTTTTTTAACGTTTTTTTTTAAACTGCATTGTTGGTTAGGACTTGTAAGTAAGCATTTCACTGTAAGGTCTTCACTTGTTGTATTCGGCGCATGTGACAAATAACATTTAATTTGATTTGATATGATTAATAAACAACGAGTAGCAGCAGTGTAAAAAAGGGGGTTTATTCATATTGTCTGGGTAGCCATTTCATTAATTGTTCAGCAGTCTTATGGCTTGGGTGTAGAGGCTGTTAAGGAGCCTTTTGGACCTAGACTTGGCGCTCCGGTACTGCTTGCCGTGTAGTAGCAGAGAGAGCGGTCGGATGCCAAGCAGTTGCCATATCAAGCGGTGATGCAACCAGTCAGGATGCTCTCGATGGTGCAGCTGTAGAACCTTTTGAGGATCTGAGGACCCATGCCAAATCTTTTTAGTCTCCTGAGGGGAAATAGGTGTTGTTGTGCTCTCTTCATGACTGTCTTGGTGTGTTTGGACCATGATAGTTCTTTGGTGATGTGGACGACAAGGAACCTGAAGCTCTCGACCCGCTCCACTACAGCTCCGTCAATGTGAATGAGGGCATGCTCGCCCCCCTTTTCCTGTAGTCCATGATCAGCACTTTTGTCTTGATCACATTGAGGGAGAGGTTGTTGTCCTGACCTCCTTCCTGTAGGCTGTCTCATCAGTGTCAGAGATCAGGCATACCACCGTTGTGTCGTCGGCAAACTTAATGATGGTGTTGGAGTCGAGCGTGGCATTTCAGTCGTGGGTGAACAAAGAGTACAGGAGGGGACTAAGTACGTACCCTTGTGGGGCCCCTGTGTTGAGGATTGTTGCCTACCCTTACCACGTGAGGGCGGCCCATCAGGAAGTACAGGATTCAGTTAAATAGGGAGATGTTTAGTCCCAGGGTCCTTAGCTTAGTGATGAGCATTGAGGGCACTATGGTGTTGAACGCTGAGCTGTAGTCAACGAACAGCATTCTCACTTAGTTGTTTGTTTTGTCCATGTGGGAAAGGTCAGTGTGAAGTGAAATGGAGATTGTATCATCTGTGGATCTGTTGGCGCGGTATGTGAATTGGAGTGGGTCTAGGGTTTTTGGGATGATGGTGAGCCATGACCAGCCTTTCAAAGCACTTCATGGCTACAGACGTGAGTGCTACGGGGCAGTAGTCATTTAGGCAGGCTACCTTGGCATTCTTGAGCAAAGGGACTATGGTGGTCTGCTTGAAACATGTAGGTATTAAAGACTCAGTCATTGAGGGGTTGAAAATGTCAGTGAAGACGCTTGCCAGCTGGTCAGCGCATGCTCTGAGTACACGTCCTGGTAATCTATCTGGCCCTGCAGCCTTGTGAATGTTGACCTGTTTAAAGGTTTTACTCACATCGGCTACGGAGAGTGTGATCACACAGTCATCCGGAACAGCTGATGCTGTCATGCATGGTTCAGTGTTGCTTGCCTCGAAGCGAGTATAGAAGGCATTTAGCTCGTCTGGTAGGCTCCTATCATGGGGCAGCGTGCGGCTGGGTTTCGCTTTGTAATCCGTAATAGTTTGCGAGCCCTGCACATCCGACGAGAGTCGGAGTCGATTTAGTAGGGTTAAATCTTAGTCCTGTATTGAAGCTTCACCTGTTTGATGGTTCATCGGAGGGCATAGCGGTATTTTTATAAGCGTCCGGATTAGTGTCCTGCTCCTTAAAAGTGGTATCTCTAGCCTTTAGCTCAGTGCGGATGTTGCCTGTAATCCATGGCTTCTGGTTGGGATGTTTACGTACAGTCACTGTGGGGACGAAGTCGTCAATGCACTTATTGATGAAGTCAGTGAATGATGTGGTGTACTCCGCAATAACATCGGATGAATCCCAGAACATATTCCAGTCTGTGCTAGCAAAACAGTCCTGTAGCTTAGCATCCACGTCATCAGACCACTTCTGTATTGAGCGAGTCACTGGTGCTTCCTGGTTGATTTTTTTGCTTGTAAGGAGGAATCAGGGGATAGAATTATGGTCAGATTTTCCAAATGAAGGGCGGGGGAGAGCTTTGTACGCGTCTCTGTGTGTGGAGTAAAGGTGGTCTAGAGTTTTTTAAAATCTGGTTGCACATCTGACATGCTGGTATAAATGAGGTAAAACGGATTTAAGTTTCCCTGCATTAAAGTCCCCGGCCACTAGGAGCGCTGCTTCTCTTGTTTGCTTATGACCTGACCTGGCCTCCACAATCACCCGACCTCAACCCAATTGAGATGGTTTGGGATGAGTTGGACCGCAGATTGAAGGAAAATCAGACGACAAGTGCTCAGCATATGTGGGAACTCCCTTCAAGACTGTTGGAAAAGCCTTTCAGGTGAAGCTGGTTGAGAGAATGCCAAGAGTGTGCAAAGCTGTCATCAAGGCAAAGGGTGGCTACTTTGAAGAATCTCAAATATAAAATATGTTTTGATTTGTTTAAGACTTTTTTTGGTTACTACATGATACCAAATTTGTTATTTCATAGTGTTGATGTCTTCCCTATTATTCTGCAATGTAGAAAATAGTAAAAATAAAGAAAAACCCTTGAATGAGTAGGTGTGTCCAAACTTTTGACTGGTACTGTACCTTTAAAACAAAACGAGTCAGTATCTGGTGTGACCACCATTTGCCTCATGCAGCGCGACACATCTCCTTCACATAGAGTTGATCAGGCTGTTGATTGTGGCCTATTGAATGTTGGCCCACTACTCTTCAATGGCTGTGCGAAGTTGCTGGATATTAGCAGAACAGGGAACACGCTGTCGTACACGTCGATCCAGAGCATCCCAAACATGCTCAATGGCTGACATGTCTGGTGAGTATGCAGGGAAATTTTCAGCTTCCTGGAATTGTGTACATATCCTTGCGACAAGGGGCCGTGCAGTATCATGCTGAAACATGAGGTGATGGTAGCGGATAAATGGCACGACAATGGGCCTCAGGATCTCATCATGGGATCTCTGTGCATTCAAATTGCCATCGATAAAATGCAATAGTGTTCTTTGTCCGTAGCTTATGCCTGCCTATACCATAACCCCACCACGGGGCACTCTGTTCACAACATTGACATTAGCAAACCATTCGCCCACACATCGCCAAATACACTGTCTGCCATCTGCCCGGGACAGTTGAAACCGGGATTCATCAGTTAACAGCACACTCCTCCAGCATACCAGTGGTCATCGAAGGTGAGCATTTTCCCACTGAAGTCTGTTATGATGCAGAACTGTAGTCAGGTCAAGAACCCTGGTGAGGACGACGAGCACACAGATGAGTTTCCCTGAGACGGTTTCTGACAATTTGCAGAAATTCTTCAGGTTGCGCACATTTTCTTCAGCTGTCCAAGTGGCTGGTCTCTGACGAATCCCGCAGGTGAAAAAGCCGAGTTCTGGGGTAGTTACATGTGGTCTGCGGTTGTGATCCCCGGGTTAGACGTACTGCCACATTTAAAGAGAAAAGGATGGCAGGAAACCAGTATGGGTTATTAGTATGGGTAACTAGTATGGGTTATTTAGTATGGGTAACTAGTATGGGTTAGTAAGTATGGGTAACTAGTATGGGTTATTAGTATGGGTAACTAGTATGGGATATTTAGTATGGGTAACTAGTATGGGTTAGTAAGTATGGGTAACTAGTATGGGTTAATTAGTATGGGTAACTAGTATGGGTTAATTAGTATGGGTAACTAGTATGGGTTATTTAGTATGGGTAACTAGTATGGGTTATTAGTATGGGTAACTAGTATGGGTTAGTAAGTATGGGTAACTAGTATGGGTTATTAGTATGGGTAACTAGTATGGGATATTTAGTATGGGTAACTAGTATGGGCTATTTAGTATGGGTAACTAGTATGGGTAACTAGTATGGGTTAGTAAGTACGGGTAACTAGTATGGATCATTTAGTATGGGTAACTAGTATGGGTTATTTAGTATGGGTAACTAGTATGGGTTATTTAGTATGGGTAACTAACCTATGGACGGTGACATTTTACAGCTATAGAACAAAGCTGAAGGCAGCTAAAGCCATGAACTCAGCAGCCATGGTGGTGACTGGTAGAGATCAGAAGAATGGACCTGTCGTGCCTGGAACCAACAAGTACACCATGGAGGGGTGAGTCCTGTCTTCCACACATAGGATGCATCGCAAATGGCACCCTATTCCTTGCATAGTGCACTAGTTTTGGACCTGGACCCATAGGGTGGATCCAACTCCCTTCATGAAATGTACATGTACAATAATTACACAATAACATACAGTGCATTCAGAAATTATTCAGACCCCTTTGACTTTTTCCACATTTTGTTACGTTTATTATTCTAAAATGTATTAAATAAAATGTTTTCCTCATTAACCTACACTCAATACCCCAGGTAAAAATGCTTGCAAAATTATTACAAATAAAACACTGAAATATCACATATGATGCTGCCACCACCATGATTCACCGTAGGGAAAGTGCCACAATAACCCATAATGACAAAGCAAAAACTGTTTTTTGTTAGATATTTTTGCAAATGTATTAAAAACAAAAATATCTTATTTAAATTAGTAATCAGACCCTTTGGTATGAGACTCGAAATTGAGCTCAAGTGCATCCTGTTTCCATTGATCATCCTTGAGATGTTTCTACAACTTGATTGGAGTCCACCTGTTGTAAATTCTATTGATTGGACATGATTTGGAAAGGCACACACCTGTCTATGTAAGGTCCCACAGTTGACAGTGCATGTCGGCGCAAAAACCAAGCCATGAGGTCGAAGGAATTGTCTGTGGAGCTCCGAGACAGGATTGTGTCAAGGCACAGATCTGGGGAAGGGTACCAAAACATTTCTGCATTATTGAAGGTCCCCAAAAACACAGTGGCCTCCATCTTTCTTAAATGGAAGAAGTTTGGAACCACCAAGACTCTTCCTAGAGCTGACCGCCCGTCCAATCTGAGCAATCAGGGGAGAAGGGCTTTGGTCAGGGAGGTGACCAAGAACCCGATGGTCACTCCTCTGTGGAGATGGGAGAAACTTCCAGAAGGACAACCATCTCTGCAGCACTCCACCAATCAGGCCTTTATAGTAGAGTGGCCAGACTGAAGCCATTCCTCAGTAAAAGGTACATGACAGCCCGCTTGGAGTTTGCCAAAAGACACCAACAGACTCTCAGACCATGAGAAACAAGATTATCTGGTCTGATGAAACCAAGATTTAACTCTTTGGCCTGAAAGCCAAGTGTCACGTCTGGAGGAAACCTGACACCATCCCTACGGTGAAGCATGGTGGTGGCAGCATCATGCTGTGGGGATGTTTTTCAGCGGCAGGGACTGGGAGACTCGTCAGGATCGAGGGGAAAGATGAACGGAGCAAAGTACAGAGAGATCCTTGATGAAAACCTGCTCCAGAGCGCTCATGACCTCAGACTGGGGTGAAGGTTCACCTTCCAACAGGACAACGACCCTAAGCACACAGCCAAGACAACGCAGGAGTCGCTTCGGGACAAGTCTCTAAATGTCCATGAGTGGCCCAGCCAGAGCCTGGATTTGAACCCGATTGAACAGCTCTGGAGAGACCTGGAAATAGCTGTACAGTGACACACCCAATCCAACCTTACAGAGCTTGAGACGATCTGCAAAGAAGAATGGGAGAAACTCCCCAAATTCGGCTGTGCCAAGCTTGTAGCGTCATACCCAAGAAGACAAGGCTGTAATCGCTGCCAAAGTTACTTTAACAAAGTACTGATTAAAGGGTCTGAATACTTAGGTAAATGTAATATTTCAGTGTTTCATATTTTATACATTTGCAAAAATTTATAGAAACCGGTTTTTGCTTTGTCATTATTGGGTATTGTGTGAAGATTGATGATGGGGGGGAAAAACAATTTAATCCAGTTTTGAATAAGGCTGTAACGTACCAAAATGTGTAAAAAGTCAAGGGGTCTGAATACTTTCCGAATGCACTGTATTTTTTTATGGTAACACAAATGTAATTGGAACACGAAACGAATGCATTCCACCCTGTCTTTGCTTTCACAAAAATCTGAGAAGATAGTTTGGACCGCAGTTTGTTAAGTTTTTAGCACATAGCACATTTCAAATGCATTGTAAACAGGTTGTCAAGTCATTTCACATGTTGGAATTTGCAAAGGGAATAGGGAAGTAGGGTAGCCTAACAGTGTTATCTCTGTCCCTGCGTTTGTGTTTTAGGGCTAACCCTGTGCTCAACCTGAACATCGACACAGCCACAGACCTGGGCTTCGACGAGGAAGGATCTAACGCTGACAGAGTCAGGTAGAAACCACCTATTGATGATGATGATGATGATGATGACAATAAGAACAATATGTGCAGACCGTGTTGTCTAGTAGTAATACTCACGGCCATAAGATTTGATGTGAACACTACAGAGTCATCTGAACACTACAGAGTCATGTGAACACTACAGAGTCATGTGAACACTACAGAGTCATGTGAACACTACACTACAGAGTCATGTGAACACTACAGAGTCATGTGAACACTACACTACAGAGTCATGTGAACACTACAGAGTCATGTGAACACTACACTACAGAGTCATGTGAACACTACAGAGTCATGTGAACACTACACTACAGAGTCATGTGAACACTACAGAGTCATGTGAACACTACACTACAGAGTCAAGTGAACACTACAGAGTCAAGTGAACACTACAGAGTCAAGTGAACACTACAGAGTCAAGTGAACACTACAGAGTCAAGTGAACACTACAGAGTCAAGTGAACACTACATAGCCCTGTGAACACTACAGAGTCAAGTGAACACTACAGAGCCCTGTGAACACTACACTACAGAGTCATGTGAACACTACAGAGTCAAGTGAACACTACAGAGTCAAGTGAACACTACAGAGTCATGTGAACACTACAGAGCCATGTGAACACTACAGAGTCATGTGAACACTACAGAGTCATGTGAACACTACAGAGTCAAGTGAACACTACAGAGTCATGTGAACACTACACTACAGAGTCATGTGAACACTACAGAGTCATGTGAACACTACAGAGTCATGTGAACACTACAGAGCCCTGTGAACACTACAGAGCCCTGTGAACACTACAGAGTCATGTGAACACTACAGAGTCATGTGAACACTACAGAGTCATGTGAACACTACACTACAGAGCCCTGTGAACACTACAGAGTCATGTGAACACTACAGAGTCATGTGAACACTACAGAGTCATGTGAACACATTACTACAGAGCCCTGTGAACACTACACTACAGAGCCCTGTGAACACTACAGAGCCCTGTGAACACTACAGAGTCATGTGAACACTACAGAGTCATGTGAACACATTACTACAGAGTCATGTGAACACTACAGAGCCATGTGAACACTACAGAGTCATGTGAACACTACAGAGTCATGTGAACACTACAGAGTCATGTGAACACATTACTACAGAGCCCTGTAAATATGTGTAGATGCGGGTGTAACCTGAGACACTGACAAATACGTGTGTATTTACGCATCGCCGTTAAATCTAGCGTTCCTCTGATTGTCCTATCATGCAACCAAGACAGTGTTACAAAATGTCTATACTGGTAATGTTCTTTGATATGGTCCTCCATTGGACAGCATTGAGATGTTATTGCTAACATTAATTAAGACGTCATTGTCATGGCTTCCTTTGTATGACAACTAATTTAGTGCATTTTTTTTTTTTAATTCAAGCTTGAATTCCTTGGACTACAACATCGACATGGTCATGTCTGACAAGGATACGATGCCCATGATGGTAACGTTATAGTTCATTGTAGTTATTATCACTACTGTGTTATTACATCGTCATTCTGGATGTTGATGCCTGTCTCCCTGTGTAGATGATCCAGGAGGAGGATGAGGACGATGGGGGAACAGATAACCACTACATCGAGCCTCTGGGTGAAGCCTTGGCCCAGCGTGGCAGGAAGAGAGACAACAACAGCCCTAGTTTAACCTTCGCTAACCCTTCACTCAGCACCACAGACCTGTGAGTGGCTGCCATCTTGGGTCAGTATCACTGACCTGCGACGGCCATCTTGGGTCAGTATCACTGACCTGCGACAGCCATCTTGGGTCAGTATCACTGACCTGCGACAGCCATCTTGGGTCAGTATCACTGACCTGTGACGGCCATCTTGGGATCTATGACACTGACCGCGGGTCATAAAATGGACCCCCCCCCGTAAAATGGACCTTGCTTCCTGGAAAAGGATAGATGCCAAACTCTGTGCTAGAAAGACAATGTGACTTTTGAGATTCAAATCTTATTCAAATCTAATCTTTTTGTTTGTGTTGAACCACTCTTTTGCATGCTATTATTTGATTCAATTTAAGGAATATTTCCGTGTAAACGTTTATCACAACACATAGTACACTGATGTTAGATTAGCCGGCTTGCTATTTGCTGCAACAGTATATCACAACTTTTCTTTTGTCAAACATCCCAACGTGCTGATGAATCCATTGTTTTTAGTTGAACAAACATCAACCTAAAGCGAAAACAGGACACTGGGATGAAAAGCAAAAATTACAATGTTTTCATTGCGAATCACTTTATTATTATTATTATTATTATTCTAAATATGTAAAGATTTGATTGATATTTGTAATACACATTATGCTTTGCAATGTTTGTTTTTTTGTTTTTAATATATTAATTTCATTCCGTTTTTTTTCAGTTTATTATGAAACTAAACACTTGTATCTGGAATCCTGTGTTGTTTTTAAGTACGGCCCCTTTCAACAGTAACAACATGTATCGACTGTTGATTGGACTCTTTCTCATACGACCTCCATAGTATTTTATTGAACTAACAAAAAAAATATGTTTTTCATATATATATATCAATGTCATTATAAATATACAGGTTAGCCAAAAGCAGTACCTTCTAAACATATCTCTATATTTCTACTTACTATATATATATATATATATATATATATATATATATATATATATATATATATATATAATAGGTGCCTGGGGGTTTGTGAGTTTAAGTGAGGGTGTAAGTATGGTGTGTGTTAGCTGAGGCACAACCTACGGTGATACAGGTATGGAGGAGAGAGTGTGTGTTCAATAATTTCAGTTGTGTTTTTGCAGATATTCAAATCGGCTGTATTTTTAATGAACGTGCAATCATCCAATAAAATGGGTTTTCTTCAAATATTCATTCTTGAAACAATGATATTGATTTACAGAAATATTAACATGTATGGTACTTAAAGGGACAGTGTGAGATTTTGGGCAATGAAGCTCTTTTTCTACTTACCCAGTGTCAGATGAACTCGTGGACACCATTTCTATGTTTTTTGTTGTTGTTGTTGTTCAGTTTGAAGGAGGTTGCGTTTATTTTCGTGTTTAAACGGAACAGTTAGCATGCTAACTAGGACTTAACTACCAGAATCACACTATTCCATTAAGGGATGAATTACCATTAACTTAAACACATACAAAATGTACATAGTCTCATGTCTCACATCACAATCAACAAGATAACTATCACAAAATGTGATTATCAATGTAGCTGGCAAATAAATACATTTGGCTGTAGGAATTATTACTTTTGAAAATTACCTTGAATGTACAATTGCCATTGAACACATTTTTCAAAAAGTAACATTTGCACAATAGTACAAAGAGATAATGCAAGAAACATAATTAACACAATAACACAAACAGATAATGGAATAAACACAATTAACACAATAACACAAAGAGATAATGCAATTAACACAATAACACAAACAGATAATGGAATAAACACAATAAACACAAAGAGATAATGGAATAAACACAATTAACACAATAACACAAACAGATAATGGAATAAACACAATAAACACAAAGAGATAATGGTATAAACACAATTAACACAATAACACAAACGGATAATGGAATAAACACAATAAACACAAAGAGATAATGGTATAAACACAATTAACACAATAACACAAACAGATAATGGAATAAACACAATAAACACAAAGAGATAATGCAAAAAAAAAAAACACAATTAACACAATAACTGAAATTAACACTTTGCCCCAATCACAACATAACAACCACCATTTAGGGTCTCTATGAAGAAAACAAGTTAAAGACAACAGTAAAAAAAGGCTACCCATAAAAATAAAAAAAATTAAACCAAAGAAGAACCTTTTTTAAAGTCTTGAAAAGAAGTGACATGTTTTCACTGACGTTCATGACATAGTTCCTCTCACAGCTGCCGGGTATTTAACAAACATGAAAAAAGTATGAGAAAAAAAAAGCGAGCGATGTATTGGATTGTTTTTTTTTTTTTTTTTTAAACTGCATTACAAAAAATGTTGTTTGACTTATATGAACTGTTATATGAGGGCTGGACTAAGAGATGACCAAGATAATGTTATCGATCCAATGGCTATGGTAATGTTGTTCCTGCTGCTCAGTTGGTAGAGCATGGTGTGTGCAACGCCAGGGTTGTGGGTTTGATTCCCACGGGGGACAGTACAAAAAAATAAATGCATGAAATGAAATGCATGCATTCACTACTGTAAGTCGCTCTGGATAAGAGTGTCTACTAAAATGTAAAATGTTAGCTTGCCTTGCAGCCCTAAGATTGAAGTTGTCCCAAAGTCCTTAAGTTTAGCGATAATTTAGCTAACCTAGTTATGTTGCTGTGGTAATGTAGGTAGCCTGCTGTCCATTGACTGAGAGAATTAGCCTGTGGTAGTCATGTGGTAATCATAAGATAATGTAGTTAGACTGAAGTTCAAGAGTCAAACATACTGGTCAAGTTAGCCTGTATGGCTGCTAACACAGTACAGGTATGACTGAAGTGTTTTGGACATGTGGTAGTCATAAAATAATCCCAGCTAGCACATTTGATTCCTTGGAAGTTGTGGGAACGCTTGTTTTTGCTTTCACATTGGTTGTGGGAACGAAGCAATACGTTTCCTGACTGGTAAAACTGAAAGTCGTTTTTATCAGTGGTGTAAAGTACTTAAAGTAAAAATACTTTAAAGTACTACTTAAGTAGTATTTTTGGGTATCTGTATTTTACTTTACTATTTATATTTTTGCCAACTTTGACTTTTACTTCACTACATTCCTAAAGAGAAGAATGTACATGCATTTTCCCTGACACCCAAAAGTACTCGTTACATTTTGACAGGAAAATTGTCCAATTCACACACTTATCTAGAGAACATCCCTGGTTATTCCAACTGCCTCTGATCTGGCGGACTCACTAAACACAAATACTTTGTTAGTAAATTATGTCTGAGTTTTGGAGTGTGCCCCTGGCTATCCATCCCCCCCCCCCAAAAAAAAAAATAATAATATATATAAGCTTAATATAGGGAATTTTAAATGGTTTATACTTTTATTTTTACTTTTGATACTTAAGTACATTTTAGCAATTCCATTTACGTTTGATACTTCAGTATATTTTAAAACCAAATACTTTTATACTTTTACTCAAGTAGTATTTTACTGGGTGACTTTCACTTTTGAGTCATTTTCTATTAAGGTATCTTTACTTTTACTCAAGTATGACATGTTAGTACTTTTTCCACCACTGCATTTTATAAGTTATTTGGAGATTTTTTGAGTGACTTCCTTAAAAACAATCACTGAATGTTTCAATAAGACTTTTAATAACACTGCTAGCTCCTTTTGGGTTAACTATTTTGAACGGCAAGCACAAATGAGACACATGGAAATTCATTTCATTAGGCATTAATCATGCAAATACATTTAATTTTCGGTCATCTTCAGTTCTCTATCCATAGAATTAGTCCACCGCGCTTCCAGGATGGCCACGTCATTGTTTTTTTTTTACGCATGCAAAGTTGTTCACTTTAGTCGATTCAAACAATCCCAATTTCACATGAAACAAGCACCCATCAAGACACATAGACGATAGAGACAGTTTTGATGATGCTCAGAACTGAATGTTTAAAAAAAAAAAAAAGTTTTCTTATGGTTTTTATGAGAAGTTTTGTGAATTAAATGTTTTTAATTTTTATTTCTACTTCATATTCATTATCATCAGAGCCACCCCAAAATGGCAGTTTTCTATGTTTTGTAGTAAAAAAAGATAGAGAAAGATAAGTGTTTCAAATGACATCATCAACCAATTAGTAGACAATTATTAGGCAAATAGTAGTCAATTAGTAGTCAATTAGTAGTCAATTAGTAGTCAAATAGTAGTCAATTAGTAGTCAAATAGTAGTCAATTAGTAGTCAATTAGTAGTCAATTAGTAGGCAATTAGTAGTCAAATAGTAGTCAATTAGTAGTCAATTAGTAGTCAAATAGTAGTCAAATAGTAGTCAATTAGTAGTCAATTAGTAGGCAATTAGTAGTCAAATAGTAGTCAATTAGTAGTCAATTAGTAGTCAAATAGTTGTCAATTAGTAGGCAATTAGTAGTCAATTAGTAGTCAATTAGTAGTCAAATAGTAGTCAATTAGTAGTCAAATAGTAGTCAATTAGTAGGCAATGCCTACTCACAATTGATCAAAATCACACAATGTACACCACTTCTCTTCATCTATCTGTTTTACTACAAAACATAGAAACACACCATTTTCACATATGTTAATGTTGGAGTGATGCTGGAGATGATTAATATGAAGTAGAAAAAATGGTGAAGTTTCCCCTTTAACGTTTTGAGAACGGAATGTATGTTTTTAAATAACATCCTTAGAACATTCTCAGAATGTTACTACATTTTCTTGTGGTTTTTACGGACGGTTTTCTTAACATTCTCGGAGCAATTTGAGAACATTACTTTTAATAGAACCATAAGGAAAACCTGTAGATAACATTATGCTGAAGTATTGAAATTCCCACAAAAGAACATTGTTTCTTAACGTTCTCTGAACTATTCGAGAAAATTCCCCAATGTCAAACCAGTTGGAGAACGTTCTAAGAACAGGAAACGTTCTGTTAAAGTACTTGAACGTCAAGTTTTTAAATGTGGTGAGAATGTTCCAAAGCCAAGCAACTATCCTGCACCATTCCCAGAACGTTGTGGGAAGGTTGTATAATAACCATAGGACAACCACACTCTCACTAAGCTTTAAGAAACAAAAGGTATATTGGGAAAGTATTCAGACCCCTTGACTTTTTCCACATTCTGTTACGCTACAGCCATATTCCCCCCCAAAAATCCCCTCATCAATCTACACACAATATAATAATATCATAATTATGACAAAGCAAAAACAGGTTTAGAATTTCTTTTAGAAATGTATGTAAAAAATAAACTGAAATATAAAATTTGCATAAGTATTCAGACACTTTACTCAGTACTTTGTTGAAGCACCTTTGGCAGCGATTACAGCCTTGTCTTCTTGGGTATGACGCTACAAGCTTGGCACACCTGTATTTGGGGAGTTTCTCCCATTCTTCTCTGTAAATCCTCTCATGCTCTGTCAAGTTGGATGGGGAGCATCGCTGGACAGCTATTTCAGGTCTCTCCAGAGATGTTCGATCATGTCCGGGATGTTCGAGATATCTGGGCCACTCATGGACATTTAGAGATTTGCCCAGAAGCCACTCCTGCGTTGTCTTGGCTGTGTGCTTAGGGTCGTTGTCCTGTTGGAAGGTGAACCTTCGCCCCAGTCTGAGGTCCTGAGCGTTCTGGAGCAGGTTTTCATCAAGGATCTCTCTGTACGTTGCTCCGTTCATCTTTCCCTTGATCCTGACTAGTCTCCCAGTCACTGCCGTTGAAAAACATCCCCACAGCATGATGCTGCCACCACCATGCTTCACCGTAGGGATGGTGCCAGGTTTCCTCCAGACGTGAAGCTTGGCATTCAGGCCAAAGAGTTCAATCTTGGTTTCATCAGACCAGAGAATATTGTTTCTCATGGTCTGAGAGTCCTGACAGCCCAACTCCAAGTGGGATGTCATGTGCCTTTTACAGAGAAACTCTGGAGCTCTGTCAGAGTGACCATCGGGTTCTTGGTCACTTCCCTGACCAAGGCCATTCTCCCCCCGATTGCTCAGTTTGGCCGGGTGGCCAGCTCTAGGAAGTGTCTTGGTGTTTACAAACTTCTTCCTTTTAAGAATGATGGAGGCCACTATGTTCTTGGGGACCTTCAATGCTGCAGAAATGTTTTGGTACCCATCCCTAGATCTGTGCCTTCCCACAATCCTGTCTCAGAGCTCTCTGGACAATTCCTTTGACTTAAGGGCTTGTTTTTGGCTCTGACATGCACTATCAACTGTGGGACCTTATATAGACAGGTGTGTGCCTTACCAAATCATGTCCAATCAATTGAATTTACCACAGGTGGACTCCAATCAAGTTGTAGAAACATCTCAAGGATGATCAATGGAAACAGGATGCACCTGAGCTCAATTTCGAGTCTCATAGCAAAGGGATCGAATTATTATGTAAATAAGGTATTTCTGTTTTTTATTTTTAATACATGTGACCGACCGGCTAGATTCAGTCTAATGTAGAAAAATATGAAATTGTGTTTTTTACATTGGATAAAAGTACAGACTCAGAACTAGAAAATGATATATCATACACTACAGTTGATGAACAATGGGAAAGTAATTCTGCTTTGAAAGTTGATAAACTTGTAACCCCACTTTTCAGAAAATAGCCTTTGAATATTTTGGTACACCTACATCTTTGTCTACACCCATTCAGCATTGTTTACACCCTGTTAAGCTTTAGCCCCACCCATCTCTTCAAGGATTTGCATGTACGGTCGAGGAGTAGGGTTTATCCGAGCATTCTGTCCTAACAACGTTAGATAGCTTGCTAGTTACTTCTGACACAAATGAGAGAACAGCTCGCTCTGACCATTTTATCAGTCATAGCAGAGCTGGTTAGGCTGTTTTCATGTTATCCAGAGTGTTGGTGACTGTAACTGTGCTGCTGGAAACAATTTAATTACACTTTTTTTTGCCAACGTTTACCGACACCGGCCATATTCAACAGGTGTTGAGTGTTCGTAAATTCGTCAGTGATTCTGTGCTCGAGCACACTCAGACCAGAGCGCTCTGAAATCGGAGTAGATAGCCAGAGCGAATTTACCAGCTACGTCTATCAACATTTATCGCAGTGACACCTTGAACATTCTATTGAAATGGTTACTTACATAGTGGAGTCGTTTGTTAAGATATGTAGCTAGCTAGCTAAACCATTTACCATAATCCCAAATCATGATGTTACTACCCTGCATGAATCTGCAGGTAGCTAACCAACAAGGTTCAATGTTAGCTAGATATAAATTAGGCTATAACTAGCGAACCAAATTTGTCTAATATTACTATCACAGATCATACACGTAACGTTAGCTAGTGAGCCAGCCAGCTAACGTTAGAGAGGCTAGCTAACAGTACACTTTAACTTGAAATGAAAATGACTTTCTGACAAAATTAGAATCATCTAACATCTGAAGATAAAGCTAGCTAGACTATCTTATCCATATACATGGATGGACGCTTCTCCCTCTCTGTCATGGATGCCATGGTTGCCCTTAGTTTGAACATGTAATCCGGAGACAGGTGTTTTTTTTCCATTCCCTTAGTTATCATACTCGAATTCCACTGATTTCAAAACTCGGTCCTCCAGAAATTAGAGAGGAACACTTATGCAGTTCTCATATGTGATATATATTTTTTTAAAGCCGCGATAGAAAGGATTACATACACATAGTGACCAGCTCAAATAAACAGAAGCGTGCTACATGGGAGACCAATCCGAACTCATCTCTCAGCATGTCCAGCCCATTCATTATCTCAGCCAATCATGGCTAGCAGGAAGGTTGCTGTCTTTTTGTGTGGCTGAACCAACTCAGCTCGCAATGTAACAATTTTATTTGTATTTACAGATGGAATACAAGTTTGTTATTAAGGCACATGAAAGTTCACATGTTCCAGAAGGTATTTCTGCCCAAAAAAACGCATTTTGATTTAAAAAACAGCTAACCTTCAAACGGTTTTCCTGTGAAGTAGTAACGTGCGAAATACGCATAGTTTCTTCAAACAAGTCACTAATTAGCAAAAATGTCTACAAACCTGTTTTCGCTTTGTCATTATAGGGTTTTGTGTGTAGATTGATGAGAAACATTTTTAATTAATCCATTTTAGAATAAGGCTGTAAAGTAACAACATTTGCAAATCGTCAAAGGGTCTGAATACTTTCTGGATGCACTGTATGGTTCTCAGAACGTTATGTGCTAGCTGGGATGTAGTTAGACTGAAGTCCAATAGTCAAACAGGCTGCTAAAGTTAGCCTGCATGGCTGCTAACATAGTCTAGGTATGGCTGAACTATTTTGGCTGAGATGATGCATTAATGTTGCAGTCCAGTGGCTTGGGAGGTGGTGTAAAGATAATTGTAACAGTATACTGCAGTCCATGATGTAATGTAGTAAGTCCAGGAAGTGGTAAGGCCATGATGTAATGCAGTAAGTCCAGGAAGTGGTAAGGAGATGATGTAATGTAATAAGTCCAGGAAGTGGTAAGGCCATGATGTAATGTAATAAGTCCAGGAAGTGGTAAGGAGATGATGTAATGTAATAAGTCCAGGAAGTGGTAAGGCCATGATGTAATGTAATAAGTCCAGGAAGTGGTAAGGCCATGATGTAATGTAGTAAGTCCAGGAAGTGGTAAGGCCATGATGTAATGTAATAAGTCCAGGAAGTGGTAAGGCCATGATGTAATGTAATAAGTCCAGGAAGTGGTAAGGAGATGATGTAATGTAATAAGTCCAGGAAGTGGTAAGTCCATGATGTAATGTAGTAAGTCCAGGAAGTGATAAGGCCATGATGTAATGTAGTAAGTCCAGGAAGTGGTAAGGCCATGATGTAATGTAGTAAGTCCAGGAAGTGGTAAGGAGATGATGTAATGTAATAAGTCCAGGAAGTGGTAAGGCCATGATGTAATGTAATAAGTCCAGGAAGTGGTAAGGAGATGATGTAATGTAATAAGTCCAGCAAGTGGTAAGGCCATGATGTAATGTAGTAAGTCCAGGAAGTGGTAAGGCCATGATGTAATGTAGTAAGTCCAGGAAGTGGTAAGGCCATGATGTAATGTAGTAAGTCCAGGAAGTGGTAAGGCCATGATGTAATGTAATAAGTCCAGGAAGTGGTAAGTCCATGATGTAATGTAGTAAGTCCAGGAAGTGGTAAGGCCATGATGTAATGTTGTAAGTCCAGGAAGGGATAAGGAAGGTTGTTATGGATGATGTTCCTGCATTGTCACTCAGTGGAATGAGCTCGGGAGCAACATTTGTGCTCCTGCATGTTCTTCAACAGCAAACGGAAAGGGTTCCTCCGGCGCCTGCCTCTTGTTCCCTCCGGCTCCCTTCTCTTCCTGGCCGAGCGCTTACCTGACAACACCTGGGTAGCCCCAGAGGCTGGAGGAGGGGTGGTGGGCAGGGGCATGCCGGCTGGGTTTAGGGGAGAAGGGCTGGAGGGCAGGGGCATGGTGGCTGGGTTGAGGGGAGGAGGGGAAGGCAAGGCAGGAGATGGATGCTTTCTGAGTTTCTGAACCTGTTTCTCCAGGTGTTTCTGTATGGCTGAGCCCAGGACGGCTACTTCTACCACCGCCCCATACACCTCCCACGTCATCCCCCTCTCGTCCCACCTCACTTCCTGCACCAGCTCGTCCGACCTCTTCTCTTCCTTTGTCTGCTTTACTTGCTCCTTTGTTTTTGCTTCAGTTTTCTCTTCCGTTGTGTCCTTCGTTCTTTCCTCCTTATTTTTCTCCTCTGTATGCTTATCAGGTTCCTCTTCCCTTCTCTCCTCCACCTTTCTCTCCTTAGCCCTTTTCTCCTCTTCCCTTCTCTCCTCTTTCTTCTCCTCCCCCTCTTTCCCGCTGAGCTCTGGGAAGGCTGCGGGGGTGGCGGGAGACGTTTTTGGAGACATGGGTGCCGTGGAGACAGAATGAAACTCCACCTGCCGGCTCACTTGCAGCTCAGTGTCATTAATCTCCACGCCCATCCTCCTAGAGGATGATGGGAAAAGGAAGGCGTCAGCGCCGAACCCCTGGGGTGGGGTCATGGGGCTGGTGGCTACAGAGTGATACTGGACCACCTCCAGACTCCTAGAGGCTGCTGGGAAGAGGAAGGCGTCAGCGCCGAACCCCTGGGGTGGGGTCATGGGGCTGGTGGCTACAGAATGGTACTGATCCGCCTCCAGACTCCTAGAGGCTGCTGGGAAGAGGAAGGCGTCGGCGCCGGCCCCCTGGGGTGGGGTCATGGGGCTGGTGGCTACAGAGTGGTGCTGAACCACCTCCAGACTCCTAGAGGCTGCTGGGAAGAGGAAGGCGTCGGCGCCGACCCCCTGGGGTGGGGTCATGGGGCTGGTGGCTACAGAGTGGTGCTGAACCACCTCCAGACTCCTAGAGGCTGCTGGGAAGAGGAAGGCGTCGGCGCCGGCCCCCTGGGGTGGGGTCATGGGGCTGGTGGCTACAGAGTGGTGCTGAACCACCTCCAGACTCCTAGAGGCTGCTGGGAAGAGGAAGGCGTCGGCGCCGGCCCCCTGGGGTGGGGTCATGGGGCTGGTGGCTACAGAGTGGTGCTGAACCACCTCCAGACTAACCTGTGTCTGCTGCTGCCGGGCCAGGGAGCCAGGGACTGGAGGGCCAATTAGAGGGGGCTGGAGCTGTTCTGTCTGGTTGGGTTGGGCAGTTCCACTCCTGTCCACTAGGCTGAGCTGTTCTGTCTGGTTGGGTTGAGGAGTTCCACTCCTGTCCACTAGGCTGTGCTGTTCTGTCTGGTTGGGTTGGGCAGTTCCACTCCTGTCCACTAGGCTGAGCTGTTCTGTCTGGTTGGGTTGAGCAGTTCCACTCCTGTCCACTAGGCTGAGCTGTTCTGTCTGGTTGGGTTGAGCAGTTCCACTCCTGTCCACTAGGCTGTGCTGTTCTGTCTGGTTGGGTTTGGCAGTTCCACTCCTGTCCACTAGGCTGAGCTGTTCTGTCTGGTTGGGTTGGGCAGTTCCACTCCTGTCCACTAGGCTGTGCTGTTCTGTCTGGTTGGGTTTGGCAGTTCCACTCCTGCCCACTAGGCTGTGCTGTTCTGTCTGGTTGGGTTGGGCAGTTCCACTCCTGTCCACTAGGCTGCGCTGTTCTGTCTGGTTGGGTTGAGGAGTTCCACTCCTGTCCACTAGGCTATGCTGTTCTGTCTGGTTGGGTTGAGCAGTTCCACTCCTGTCCACTAGGCTGCGCTGTTCTGTCTGGTTGGGTTGAGGAGTTCCACTCCTGTCCACTAGGCTGTGCTGTTCTGTCTGGTTGGGTTGGGCAGTTCCACTCCTGTCCACTAGGCTGCGTTGTTCTGTCTGGTTGGGTTGCTCCTCACTTAAGCGGAGCTTCGCTTCTTCTCCTATATGTTCTGGCAGCTTGTTTTTAGTCAGAGATTGTGGTGATGTCATCTGCTTCTTTTCTGTTCGGATGTCTTCACCGGATAGAGGGAGAGAATCCTCCTGTCTGTTTCCGTGTGAGTGTAGGTTCATGACAGTCCCTGTGGTTTTGGGTTGAGCTGTATCGTCACTCTGCCCATCGTCCAGGCTGTTTTGGGGCACTGGAGGAACGACTTTAACCCCTTCACCGTTGTCTACCTCCACAGACCCTTCAGGCTCGATGCAGTGAATAAATGACATAACCTCCCTTCTCTCCTCCTCCTCTTCCTCCTCCTCTTCTTCCTCAACTCCAAAGCTGTCATGATGGGTCACCAGAATGGTGATCTCTTGATGGACAGCGTCCCCAGTCGCCCCATGTCGCCCTCTCTTTTTAACCTCCGCTGGTTCTGGTTCACCAGCGTTGTTGTGACAGAGTCCGTCAGTCTGAGGATCAGAGTAAGCAGAGCTATCTGGAGGGATGTTGGACTGTGACTTTATCTCTTCAGCCACCTCGTCTTTCAGAGCGCTACATTTCAGTACCGAGGATAACATCAGACGAGGAGTAAGTACAACAGAGTCTGATGTAGTTCCCCTCTCGTCCCTCCCCTGTTTCTCTCTCCTCTCCTCCTTCCTCTCCTTGTCTTCTCTCCCGCTGAGCTCTGGGAAGGCAGCGGGGATGGTGGGGGTGTTGTTTGAAGTCATGGCAACAGAACAGAACTCAAGCTGGTGCCCCTCTTGCAGCTCTGCGTCTTTAGACTCCGCCCCAGGCCCCATACAGGCTAATTGGAAGAGGAAGGCCGCAGCGCCGGCCCCTAGGGGTGGGGTCATGGGGCTGGTGGCTACAGAGTGGTACTGAACCACCTCCAGACTCCTAGAGGCTGCTGGGATAAGGAAGGCGTCAGCGCCAACCCCCTGGGGTGGGGTCATGGGGCTGGTGGCTACAGAGTGTTGCTGAACCACCGCCAGACTCCTAGAGGCTGCTGGGAAGAGGAAGGCGTTGGCGCCGACCCCCTGGGGTGGGGTCATGGGGCTGGTGGCTACAGAGTGGTGCTGAACCACCGCCAGACTCCTAGAGGCTGCTGGGAAGAGGAAGGCGTCGGCGCCGACCCCCTGGGGTGGGGTCATGGGGCTGGTGGCTACAGAGTGGTGCTGAACCACCGCCAGACTCCTAGAGGCTGCTGGGAAGAGGAAGGCGTCGGCGCCGACCCCCTGGGGTGGGGTCATGGGGCTGGTGGCTACAGAGTGGTGCTGAACCACCGCCAGACTCCTAGAGGCTGCTGGGAAGAGGAAGGCGTCGGCGCCGGCCCCCTGGGGTGGGGTCATGGGGCTGGTGGCTACAGAGTGGTACTGAACCACCTCCAGACTCCTAGAGGCTGCTGGGAAGAGGAAGGCGTCGGCGCCGAACCCCTGGCGTGGGGTCATGGGGCTGGTGGCTACAGAGTGGTGCTGAACCACCGCCAGACTCCTAGAGGCTGCTGGGAAGAGGAAGGCGTCGGCGCCGAACCCCTGGCGTGGGGTCATGGGGCTGGTGGCTACAGAGTGGTGCTGAACCACCGCCAGACTCCTAGAGGCTGCTGGGAAGAGGAAGGCATCGGCCCCCTGGGGTGGGGTCATGGGGCTGGTGGCTACAGAATGATACTGGACCACCTCCAGACTAACCTGGGTTTGCATGTGTTGTCTCTCATTCTGCTCCTCTCTCTTCTTCTCTTTCTCTCTCTCTTTGTCTTTATTTATCTCTCCATCTTTCTCTTCACCTAACTCCTTCTCTTTATCTCTCTCTCCATATTTCTTTCTGACATCCTCTATCCCTCTCTTCTCCACTTTCTCTCTCTCCTCCTCCTTCTCCAGGGAGAATTCCCTGTGTTTCGATGTGATTAAGAATGAGTCCTCCTCTATTGCATGGTCCTGTACTGAGGGGAATATTTGAACAGTGGGCGTTTCAAACTCAGGACGTCCTGTAATCTGAGTGCTTTCCACCACAGGGTGTGAGTCCAGCTGAACAGCAACATCACCTGAGTCCACTGCTCTAATAGCTGTGACAGGCAGGATAGTTGTATCTCCGTGCTCCAATGACTCCCCATCCACCCCTACACCAATCATAGTGTACACGTGAGGTTTTGGCTGACAGTCTTGATTAACAGACTGGTGACTGCTATCCATACGAGGCTCCTCAGGAGCAGTGGCGATGTCAGAGGTTCCTGTGCACACAGGGGTGATGTCAGAGGTTCCTGTGCACACAGCGGCGATGTCAGAGGTTCCTGTGCACACAGGGGTGATGTCAGAGGTTCCTGTACACACAGCGGTGATGTCAGAGGTTCCTGTGCACACAGGGGTGATATAGGAAATATCTACAGTAGTACAGTGATGCTCTACAGATACCATTTCAGATTTAAGGCATGTGAATCAAGATACCATTTCAGATTTAAGGCATGTGATTCAAGATACCATTTCAGATTTAAAGCATGTGAATCAAGATACCATTTCAGCTCTAAGGCATGGGATTCAAGATACCATTTCAGCTTTTTGGCATGGGATTCAAGATACCATTTCAGCTTTAAGGCATCTGATTCAAGTTTCCCTTTTCAGTCAATCAACGTTGGTACAACATACTCTGGAGAGTCGCACTATCGTGACTTCGGTTGAAGGATCTACAATCCCGCCTGACAACGACAATCCCCGCCTGCCACATGAGCATCGGATTCATTCCTTCAATTATTTCCGCTCTTCACCTTGGTGTGAACAGGAACGATTCACGCTACTAAAACAAACAATTGGTAAATGTTACGCCAACTAAACTGTCCCGTAGTGGTAGATCACACTCACCTCCTGAACGTTGTGTCGCTGAAGGCTATACTTGTTCTAATCAATTTAACTAACTAAACAAGTAGTTTGCTGCTGCAATGAGTAAGATGGCTAAGAAAATGACCGAAATGACTAAGCCTGGTTCGGGGGTTGGAGTTCATGCCCCAAGTCATGCGGTTTTAGCATTTCTCCAGAAGATACTCACAATCTATGTGTAGATTGTCTAGGCTTGGAGCATGCTCAGACGGCCCTCGCTCGAACCGGTGTGCGCATTGCCACGTACTGCGTACAAACTCCCTGGAAAGACGTGTAGCATTCCTGAGGAAGCTTGGAATATCAAACTCCCTGGAAAGACGTGTAGCATTCCTGAGGAAGCTTGGAATATCAAACTCCCTGGAAAGACGTGTAGCATTCCTGAGGAAGCTTGGAATATCAAACTCCCTGGAAAGACGTGTAGCATTCCTGAGGAAGCTTGGAATATCAAACTCCCTGGAAAGACGTGTAGCATTCCTGAGGAAGCTTGGAATATCAAACTCCCTGGAAAGACGTGTAGCATTCCTGAGGAAGCTTGGAATATCCGATGGCGACTTTACTTTCCCGGATGCCAGTACCTCGGCTGGGACCGAGGAACAGGAAGCGGAAATGGATTGGGTGGTCAGAGCAAATGTCTTGTCTGCCTGGGTGTGGGGTATGTGGTGGCTACCTGGGTGTGGGGTATGTGGTGGCTACCTGGGCTTGGGGTATGTGGTGGCTACCTGGGCTTGGGGTATGTGGTGGCTACCTGGGCTTGGGGTATGTGGTGGCTACCTGGGCTTGGGGTATGTGGTGGCTACCTGGGCTTGGGGTATGTGGTGGCTACCTGGGTGTGGGTTATGTGGTGTCTACCTGGGCTTGTGGTATGTGGTGGCTACCTGGGCTTGGGGTATGTGGTGGCTACCTGGGCTTGGGGTATGTGGTGGCTACCTGGGTGTGGGGTATGTGGTGGCTACCTGGGCTTGGGGTATGTGGTGGCTACCTGGGCTTGGGGTATGTGGTGGCTACCTGGGCTTGGGGTATATGGTGGCTACCTGGGTGTGAGGTATGTGGTGGCTGCCTGGGCTTGGGGTATGGTGGCTACCTGGGCTTGGGGTATGTGGTGGCTACCTGGGCTTGGGGTATGTGGTGGCTACCTGGGCTTGGGGTATGTGGTGTCTGCCTGGGTGTGGGGTATGTGGTGGCTACCTGGGCTTGGGGTATGTGGTGGCTACCTGGGCTTGGGGTATGTGGTGGCTACCTGGGCATGGAGGAAGGTGGTGGCTACCTGGGTGTGGGATATGTGGTGGCTACCTGGGCTTGGGGTATGTGGTGTCTGCCTGAGTGTGGGGTATGTGGTGGCTACCTGGATTTGGGGCATGTGGTGGCTACCTGGGCTTGGGGTATGTGGTGGCTACCTGGGCTTGGGGTATGTGGTGGCTACCTGGGCTTGGGGTATGTGGTGGCTACCTGGGCTTGGGGTATGTGGTGGCTACCTGCACCCAAACCTGCTCCTGTGCGCTCTGTTGCTGGTTACAGGAGGCTACTCGAAGAGAGAGGATGGCCAGGTTCAGTGGGCACCCTCCACCACCTGTGTCTGCCTCGGTCAAGCACCACTTGCTTCTCTTCCCAGACTTGTTGATGAAGGGTCCGTGACCGGGCTAGAAAAATGACCGCTGCATATTGTGCTAGCCATGTTGGTTACTTGGACTTGTTCCTTTTCAGTGTTCTGTAAGGGACATTCTTATGTTCCTTTTCAGTGTTCTGTAAGGGACATTCTTATGTTCCTTTTCAGTGTTCTGTAAGGGACATTCTTATGTTCCTACAGGATGTTCTGTAAGGGACATTCTTATGTTCCTACAGGGGCTTTTCAAGTATTCTCCACTTGAAAAGTGTACATGGCCGCTGTCTCAGCGTGTCATGTGAGAATTGACGGAACCTCCCCGGGTGCTCATCCTCTGGTGGTGCGATTCCAGAAAGGTGTTCATCGTCTCAGACCGGTCTCTAAAACTATTGCGCCACACATGGGGCGCTGGTTTTTGGAGGCAATTGAACAGACTCGGGATATCCGGTTATGTGACCAACTTTTTTTGTCTGTTTTACTAATCCAGCTAGCGACAGGCCGCTCTCTAAACGGTGTCTCTCCCAATCTATTGTGGGGGCTATCTCCCTGGCGTACAACAGCAAGAGGCGAAGGATACCTAGCGGTGTGTACATTCACACCACCAGGGGTCTGGGCAGCGTCTTCGGTGTTGTATAAAAGGGTTAAATATTTCTGCTGCGGGGAGTTGGGCATCTCTACACACTATAGTGACGTTTTTAATCGCTTGGATGTCACTGTTCTCAGTATAGCCCACGGTGTGACCAGGGACGAAGGGGAAAGTCACTAGGCAGTGTGACATGTGCACAATACCCAGACTGACGCATCTGGCAGGGTCAGTCTGGGTGGTCTGCCATGGGCTGTTACTTTAGTATCCATTTTGGATCGGCTTGGGGGCGGGACTATATTTCCACATAGTATGTTGTACCGAGGTTGACTGACTGAAAGGGAACGTAATGTTATGACTATAACTACTGTTCCCTGAAGGAGGGAAAAGAGGTACAACACCTGTTTGGTCTGGGCTCGGTGAAGAGCGGTATTAAAATGAGGGAGTTAATCCGAGCCTCACGCTTATCACCTGTGTAAATCGGGCTTCCAGAGTGGCGCAAGACTTCATCTTTGTCAAGCGTGATTGTAAATCCTTCAATCAAAAGTCGTAAGAGTGTGACTCCTGCATAAGTATGTTGTACCTGGTGTCTCTCCTTCAGGGAACACTAGTTATAGTCATAACGTTACGATATCATTTCAGCTCTACGGCCTGAGAATCAAAATACCAAAATAGTGTCAACGTCAAACGAGGGTTAGAAAGCCTACGTTGTTGTTTGTTGAAGAACCAAGATCTACCGCTTACTCAGGTGTGTAAGTTTAACCGACCAATATAGAACTAGTCCCTATTTTATATGTCGTATCACTAATCCATTAACGTCAATCCAAATGACGCTGAATTTCCTTTTAATATGTAATCTGTGATACGATTACATTGGTATTTACACAGGGGGAAATATTTCCTGCCAAACAAGCTGTATCAAAGATATAGAGACTACCAAGTTTACAAAAGTATCCTGAGTGTTTGGTTTTTGTTTTTGTTTTTTTTCTAAATTAAAATTACAAACGTTAAAACACGTTGTTATCATCAGTTACAGCTCTTCACAATAACGTGCTGCAAACTTGCTGATTTTGTATTTTTGATAAGGAATGATGTCTTTCAAATCTTATTGTATCTTCAACAACAACAAAAAAACACTCTAGACGTCTCAATGATTCCAATCTTAACTGACGTCTACATTTCATAAACCTCTTCCATAATGCATCATTCTTTCAGACATGCAAAGTAACGTACTCAGAGATCATAAAACCCAGAACCTTAGAGTCAATACGGATAAGAATAGCGCTCAACATGCACATGAGAGGAAACATGAACATTTATCCTCGGAATATATGACGCTGGAATCACAACACAGTGGAATCTCAGTATCCTACATCTAATAATACATACCTCAGTAGTCCAACAGAGAGATAACTCTTCCCGTGGTCCTGAGTACAGGTCTCCTATCGCAGCCACGTCTCATCTCTGTGACTCAAGCTACCTATCTCTCCCTCTCCCCTCCTGTGTGTTGTTGATAGATTCTGATTGCAGTGAGCTACAGTTTCTGGTTATAGAAGGATCTGTTTCTGTGTTTGGCAGGCAGGCAGGCAGGCAGGCAGGCAGGCAGGCAGGCAGGCAGGCAGGCAGCCAGTTCTCTTTGCTATCTGCTGTGTGTGTTAGTGTGTTGTATTGAAAAGGTTCTGATAGCCAGTTTCCCTGGAAA